>NW_012116389.1:2306452-2310824 GCF_000951035.1 Colobus angolensis palliatus
AGTGAGACTCTGTCTCAAAAAAAAAAAAAAAAGAAAGAAAGAAAGAAAAAGAAAAGGAAATCAACTCCACAAGGACAAAGGCAGCTTCAGAATGTTCACACAAAGAGACAATGGAATGTCTTCCAGATCTTAGCAGATCCTTCCACGAGGCAGTGGATGTCATAACCTACCACCTTGCCTGGGATATATTAGGAAGCACTCAGTAAACACTGCTAAGTAAATGAATGAATGACCTAAAGGCTACCTTATTTTTGCTCACTGAAACAAGAAATGCAGATTTACAGATCCCTTGCCATAATTCTGATCTACAATTTGAACACTTTTCCACAGTAAATCTGTACTTGGAGAGAAAAAGAGAAAGGTTTATACAGATGACATTTGTCTAAAAGTAGAGTAAAGTAGTAATCAAATACACAGCATCCGTGTTACTAGTTTTATAAAAATATATTTTAATTTGACTCCCTTATTTCCTAAATCCTCTTCCCAGCATCTGTTTGTAAATTGCTCATGCCATATATTATCTCTGTTCTATCAACAAAGACTTCGTGCCTATGCTGCAGGCTACCCTTGTTTCTGTTTTTTCTTCCACCTTTTACCCTTAACCCCTCCTCAAGCCCCTACCACATGCACTGAGAGAGGGAGAGGCTGAGAGAGAGAAACAGAAAGAAAGAGAGAAAGAGAGAGATGACTGCACCTTGCAAAATAGGAATTTAGACAAAACAGGGTTCATTTGGCACACAAATATTCAAACACAAAGTGTTCACCATAAAGTATATACAGAATACAGAAGACTCAAATACACAATACAGAAGACAAAACGGAGTTGTGTCACCCTTACTGAATTCACCTTCAGCCACAGGACTTGAGAACTGGTTACCAAATTTGTAGATTCTATTAAGGCTCCAAGTTGCTTGGGGATGGAGTGAACAGGAGGGTAGAGGTCAGTTTTGTCATTTGTTAGGAACTGAGAAGGGTAGGGAACTAAACTTGATAGGACGTTTTACACTGATAATGTTATTAAATGCTTGTAACTATAAGGTAGACAGACATAATCTACACTGGCTAGGTGGGAAAACTGCAGCTCTAAGGCTCAAGAGGTAGAGCCAGATTCAACCCACACTTCCTTACTTCAAATATTCTAAAGCTGATGATCTTTCCACCACATCCTTCTTCTATAAATCCAACCTTGGGGATTACAGCTACTCCCTTTCTCTAAAATAATTTCTTCTCCTTAGAGCACTAATAAGCTAATCAGAGACCTGTTGGTAGACGAAGAAGCCTGAGATTACACTTGTTACAACTGCTCTTTATCCACTGTATTACCTTGAAGTCAGGTTGTCCTCTCTCTGACCATGTTACTTTTTGAATATAGTTGATTTCTAAGTTATTCTAAGAATAAAAAAACACTGAGACTCCAAGATGGCTTCTGTTGCAAGTACAAACACTTATATCAGAGCTATTAACAACATTGTCCAAAATGTACTTTCCAGAGGAAACTCATTTGTTTATTTAATTCTATCTAGCAACGTTAAACCATTTCCAGTTGCTTCCATGTTTCATTTTACTAAAATTATCTTTAGCGGGATCAACTCTCCTCTGCAAAATGTAATTAAATATTATCCTCTATGTTGGTTCTGAGCTGTATTCTTTTCTGACCATGTCACAAATTTCACCAATTACTTTCCACACTGGCAAGTCTTTCGTGGCTTTGATTTCTACAAACCTAATTTTTCCCCAAGTGCTTTATCCTTCTGGCTCTGGAGGTACATGTGTAAATCTGTAATGAACACAAAATCTGTAATGGAACGTCCTACACCCAGTGCTCTGAAAAGTTGGTTCAGTGTATCTAATATTTAAAGTCTTATAACACTGGCATGCTAAAGGGAAGTTTGCTATTCAGATTAAACAATGCTCTGACGTGAGATTCGTGAATGGTTAAAGAAACAGTCGTCCCCTTTCTCACTCCCCATCTCTTCCAACTGGGAGAAGCCCTCGGCGCCCATCTGTCAGCCCAGGGTTCCCGCAGGCGCGTGTCTTGGGTGGCCCCAAGGTCCAGGGAGAGGCTGGCGGGAGAAAGGGGACAGAGGACTCCAAGAAGCCCAGGGAAGCCCCGTGGGGAGCCCCATGGTCAAGGCCGGGCCTGAGGGCGGGGCTGGCCCTGGGCCGCCTCCACCTCTGGGCCCGCCCTGCGCCACACCCTAACCCGCCTGCTCTCTGCTAACGGGTTGCTGCACCCGCCTCCGCCCGTCAGCCCTCACCTCGCCCCGACGGCGGCCTTCGGAAGTCGGCGCTCGCCAGCTACCCGCCGCCTCCTCAGCAACCTTAGCCGACCGGGCGGACCCGGCCCAGGTCACCGGCGGCCCAGGCGCAGGTAGGCGGTAGTGCGCGTGCGCGAGCCTTGAGCCCCCATTCGCTGCTGCTAAGCGACACCCGCACCCAAACCGACCAATCCCGGCGCGCCTCCACAGCCCCCGTCCCGGCGAAGGCGCGAATGTAGTGGTTGTTAAAGGGCTGCGACCCAAACTGAGAGGGAGCGTGACGGGGGCGCGCGCCTCCGAACTTTCTTCCCACCTCCCGGCTCTCACCGCGGCGGTTTGAGGTCCAAGCCTGTAATTCTCACGTCCGGAGGTGAGAAGGAGCCTTCGTGGTATAAGCTCGATTCCTGCCGGGGTAGCAACCGGACTGACGTCTGGAGGCGGGGAGGCTCCGCGTGACAGTGTGATACGCCTGGGGCGTGTGTTCTGCGGTCCGCGCGGCTGGGCGGGAGGCCCGAGATAGGCAAACCAAAGAGCACAACCTACTGCCAGCCTGGATAGGGCGCCAAAGTCCGACCCAGGGTGACACACCCCAAGCTGGGGGCGGAGGCACCCACAAGTGGATGACCGGGTGGAAGGATATTAGGTAGCAGAGTCCGTCCATTTATTCATTTAGCAAGGATTGAGCACCTGCTGTGTGCCACGGCTTGTGGACAAAGCGAGGAATTCCTGACAGGAAAAACTATGTTAAGAGAGGAGGGCAGGGTGAGAGCACCCTTCAAACAATCAAACACCTGTATAAATACAAATTGTTCTTCAGGGAGGAGAAGGGGTTTTGAGAGAATTTACAGAAGCTTCTAGGCTGGTGTTGGGAACCACAGGAGGCTAACTAGGCAAAGGGGAGAGGAAGTGTGTTTCAGATGGAGAGATCAGCATGTATATAAGGACTCTGTGGAAGGCAGCAGAGCTCCTTTGAGGGATGAAAAGAAACCCAGAAAGGGGGTAATGGAAAGTTAGTGCTTAATAGATACAGAATTTCAGCTGGAGAAGATGAAACAGTTCTGGAAATGGTTAGTAGTGATGATCGCACAACAGTGTGAATGTACCAAATGCCACAGATCTGCACACTTAAAAGTGGTTATGTACATTTTACCAAAAAAGAAAAGAAACTCGGAGTTTAGAGAGTAAAGGAGTAGAGTGAGATCCACTAGAGCGAATAGAAGGAAGGGGCCAGACCATGTAGGGTCTTATGGGCCATAGTGGAAAGTTTAGGACCATGGAACACTGATCAAAATTGCATTTTATAAAACTCACTTTGGCTGCTAAAGTGCAAGTCAAAATGGAGAAATCTCAATAAAGCTATGATGGGATTTGCCTGGGAGCCAGTGCAGTCATCTGAGCAAGAGAGAATGTAGCTGGAGTGTGGACTGGTGTGAGAGTGAAGAAAAAGAGATCTGAGCAGGCTGCAGAGAAATACAGGAGCAAAATCAATAGGACTTGGTGATGAGTTGGATGTGAAGGGGTGATGAAGTAGCTTCAAGGATGAGGCCACTGTTCAGCCTTGGATAAATGGATGGATGGTGGAGGGATTCACAGATATGGAGAACACTGGAAGAGGAGGCAAAATGGATCTTGAGCTCCATCTTAGACAAGTTGAATTTGAGGCACCTTTGAGACTTGGTTAGGATTTTGCAATGATTTGTTTTTTATGTCAACCTGACTAGGTTAAAAGATACTCAGATTCCTGGGGGAACATTATTTCTGGGTGTGTCTATGAGGGTGTTCTCAGGAGATACTGGCATTTGAATCAATGCACTGAGTAAGGAAGATCTGTCCTCATCCAATATGGGCAGGCACCATCTAATAGATAGAACAAAAAGGCAGAGGAAAGGCAAATTCTCTGTTCTGGAGTTGGGACAACCCTCTTCTGCTCTTGGCATCAGAACTCCAGGTTCCCCTAATCTCCTAACTCCAGGAGATTAGGTAGTAGAGTCCATCCATGTATTCATTTAGCAACTATTGAGCCTTTGGACTCTAAGACTTGTACCAGTGGTTCCTCAGGTTCTCCCGGCTTGGGCCTTGAACTGGGAGATACACCATTCAGCTTCCCTGGTTCT
>NW_012116389.1:2312459-2321454 GCF_000951035.1 Colobus angolensis palliatus
TGATGGCGAGCGCCTGTAGTCCCAGCTACTCGGGAGGCTGAGGCAGGAGAATTTCTTGAACCTGGGAGATGGAGGTTACAGTGAGCTGAGATTGCACCACTGCACTCCAGCTTGAGCAACAGAGTGAGACTTTATCTCAAAACAAAACAAAAACAAACAAACAAAAAAAACAAAACCCATTCACTTTATTCCTCAAAACATGTATGTCCCAGTTCCCTCCATTTCAGAGCCATAAACATAAAGCCTAGAGATAAGATACTTAATACCCAGGACAGATCTTTGTGTGTATATATACATACCATATGTAGCATTATGTTATATAGTATTACATAAATTACACGAAATTTTGCATAAGATTGGTAAGCAAGTCACTTAAACTTGATGAATAAAAGTAGGGGCCGGGCATGGTGGTTCATGCCCATAATCCCAGGGAAGCTTTCAGAGGTGGGAGGATTGTTGTCTGGGCCATTTCATGTTATTGTCATTCCTCACTTGTCTTAACAGGAATAGGGCTGAGTGAAACTAAGCAAGACCTACATCCTGCTCGTGATGGTTCTTTTTCTGCCCACTCTGTTTTTCTGAAAGCTTTGGGGAATTTTCCTGAGGAGGAAGCCTGATGCAGTTAACAGTGCAGGCTTGGTAACCAGGAAGTCCTGAGTCCGCCCCAGCTCAGGGGTTACCGCACTTCTCTCACCGGGTTTACCTCTCTGTGAAATGGGATGAAAGCAGGCTGGGTGCAGTAGCTCACACCTGTAATCCCAGCACTTTGGGAGGCCAAAGCGGGCGGATCACGAGGTCAGGAGTTCAAGACCAGCCTGACCAACATGGCGAAACCCCATCTCTACTAAAGATACAAAAAAAAATCAGCCAGGTGTGGTGGCAGGCACCTGTAATCCCAGCTACTCAGGAAGCTGAGGCAAGAGAATCGCTTGAGCCCAGGAGGCAGAGGTTGCAGTGAGCCAAGATCACACCACTGTACTCCAGCCTGGGTGACAGAGTGAGACTCTGTCTCAAAAAAAAAAAAAAAAAAGAAAAGAAATGGGATGAAAGCTGCCTTTTCACAGGTTTGAATAAAGGGGTTGTGGAAAGAAAGCCCAGTAAAGCAGATGAGCTTGCTCAGGATCAGGGCCACCATTCAGGGGAATAAAGCTCTAGGGAGCTCCCCTTTTTAGGAGTAGGCTCCCAAGATCTCCCTCCTAAATGAAGTGCTCACTCCAGGGAAAACGAATCTTGTTACCACATCCACCACGGATGGCTAGAACAGGGGACCCGTACCACACAGCAGGAGGTGAGCAGAGGGCAGATAAACATTACGGCCGAGGATTCTGCCCCGCAGATCAGCGGGGGCATTAGGATCAGCGGGGGCATTAGATTCTCACAGCAGCATGGACCCTATTGTGAACTGTACTTGCGAGAGATCTAGGTTGCACACTCCTAATGAGAATCTAAATGCCTGCTGATGTGAGGTAAAACAGTTTCACACCAAAACCACCCCCACCCCCGTGGAAGACAAGAAAAATTGTCTTCCACGAAACCAGTTCCTGGTACCAAAAAGGCTAGGGACCACTGGTCTAGAAGACTACAACCAGTTCAGTTTTAGTGATCACCAGGAGTAACCATGTGGCCCAAGAGGGTATGTCCAGCTCCCTCCTTGCATCTTGCGGCACACCACCTTTGCAGTATGGTGCCTGGGCAGTCCCCGGTTGTTAAGGGTGAGAGTTCTAAAGCCAGACTGCCCGTATTCAGAGACTGGCTTTGCTAAGGAACCATGGGCAAGTTACTTAACCTGTTTCCTCATCTGTAAAATGGAGAAAATACCAGTGCTTTTTAGGGTTGCCAACCTAATAAGCATTATTCCTGCCCCAAATAAGTCTAGACTATGTGGAAAAAATGCGAATTTCTCCTTCAGCAAAGAGTAAAACTAATACCAGAGTTTTCCTGGCCCTGCAGATTTGGCCTGGCAGGAGACAATGCCATAGTCAATGTTCATGCTCCAGATGCAGACCTGGAGGCACCAGAGTGATGTAGAGAGGACAGTGGATTTGAAGCCATATATCTGGGTTCCAGACATGCTGTGTGATGCCGAGCAAGCCACTCCTGCAGATAGATTAAGCATGCACACCCAGCACTTTGGGAGGCGGAGGCGGGCGGATCACAAGGTTAGGAGATCGAGACCATCCTGGCTAACATGGTGAAACCCCGTTTCTACCAAAAAAAAAAAAAAATTAGCCAGGCGTGGTGGCGGGCACCTGTAGTTCCAGCTACTCGGGAGGCTGAGGCAGGAGAATGGCTTGAACCCGGGAGGCGGAGCTTGCAGTGAGCCGAGATCGCGCCACTGCACTCCAGCCTGGGCGACACAGCGAGACTCCATCTCAAAAAAAAAAAAAAAAAAAAGCATGCACAGCCTAACACTGGAGGTGCTGAGGCCAGGTAGGTCAACAGTAGACCCAGCCCCGACCCACAAGTTTCGCTTTCCAGACTGCGCAAGCGCAAAGGATACGTAAACGGCCCCGGCGTTCTGGGGGCGGGGACCGAGGAAGGCGCTGAGTGTCGCTCCTGCGCGTCCAGTCACAAATGACGTCCCTTCTGTCTCTCGCCCTGTAGGCGGGAGCATCCAATCAACGTCGACAGCGTAGGCCCCACCTTTCATGGGTCGAGTCGCTTGGCGGTCGTGGTTCGGGAGGTTCCTCGGGATGTCGGTGGCTTTCGTACCGGACTGGCTGAGGGGCAAGGCGGAAGTCAATCAAGAGACTATCCAGCGGGTAAGCATCTACGCGGGCGGGCGGGCGAAGAGAAGAAGTCGGGATCCCGAGTGGCCGCGGGGTGCGAGAAGCATCCTGTGGTGAGCGGCCTCCCAGCTGACTGTGAAGGGTGCTGAGCAGCCGGGGTGCAGGGTGAGATGGGCACAAAATCAGCACAGGCGCCGGGGCAGGATAGCCCGGCATGGGGTTCTGTCCACCGCCGTCCAGACGTCACACTGCACTAACCCTTTCTCTTTTTTTTTTTTTTCCGAGACAGAGTCTCGTTCTGTCGTCCAGGCTGAAGTGCAGTGGCGTCATCTTGGCTCACTGCAACCTCCGCCTCCCGGGTTCAAGCGATTCACCTGCCTCAGGCTCTTGGGTAGCTGGGATTACAGGAGTGCGCCACGCCCGGCTAATTTTTGTATTTTTAGTACGGGGTTTCACCATGTTGGCCAGGCTAGTCTCGAACTCCTGACCTCGTGATCCACCCAGCTCGGCCTCCCAAAGTGCTAGGATTACAGGCGTGAGCCACTGCGCCCGGCCTGCACTGACCCTTTCTTTCTCTGATCTTTCAGCTCCTTGAGGAGAATGACCAGCTGATCCGCTGTATTGTGGAGTATCAGAACAAGGGCCGGGGGAACGAGTGCGTCCAGTAAGTGCCCCCACCCCCGCGTGCCTCACCTGTGGGTAGAGGGAAAGCCTGTGTGATATGGTGCTTTCTCGAACTAAGAGTCTTGGGTGATTGATCGCAGTTAAGCCCCTCTTTGAACTGAGGAAAGAGAGCCCCAAAGTTTGCTAACCTGCCTGAGAGCATACAACAAGTACACTGTGGAGCCTGGAGTCAGACGTGGCTCTTTCTTCAAAACGTGAATTATTCTCACTGCAAAACCTCCTTCACTCAAAGCTATGCCAGCTGATGACAACAGGGATGGGGGTGGGAGCACACAGAAAAGTAGGCTCAGGAGATTGGAGCCATGGCCCGTTTCTCATCTTGGATCCCTGCCTCATCCTTTCTCTGATAAGTGAAGGGGTCAGGCCATTTGACTGCTAAGCTCCCTCTCATTTCTAACTTCCCATCAGTCTGTTAGGGACACACACACAAAGACAAAGGATTTCTGAGTTCAGTCAAAGGTGAATTCTGCATCATAGTTTAATGCACTCCCTAAGCAGATACCAAAATGAGAGAAAGTAGAATCTGAGTCTCTTTTCCGAATCTACTCCAGGTATTATGCCCATTTTTTTCTTTTCGTTTTTTTTTTTTTTTTTTTTTTTTTTTTTTTTGAGACAGAGTCTTCCTCTGTCGCCCAGGCTGGAGTGCAGCGGTGCAATCTCGGCTCACTGCAACCTCCACCTCCGAGGTTTAAGCAATTCTCGTGCCTCAGCCTCCCGAGTAGCTGGGACTACAGGCGTGTGCCATCATGCCCTGCTAATTTTTGTATTTTTAGTAGAGACGGGGTTTCACCATGTTGGCCAGGATGGTCTCAAACTCCCGACCTCAGATGATCCACCTGCCTCAACCTCCCAAAGTGTTGGAATTACAGGCATGAGCCACTGCTCCCGGCCTTATGCCCATTTCTTATAGAAAAATATATTATTTCATTGTTACTGAAGATGTTTCACAATCCCTACCCCCTAGAAAAATTACCTACAGTCCCTCACTGAATACCTTAATAGAATAGTAGAGATACCAATTTTTGGGTTAATCTTTACATCTGACTCTGGCATTTGGTAATTTGATTTTTAAAAGTTTATAATAAATACCTTCTCCTTTTTCTATATGAAAAATGGTTGCAAAACCTTCCATTTGGTACAGTAATTTGCAACCCAAGGGTAAGAAAGTTATCAAAATCTCCTAGTGGGATTTTTCAATTGCACAGGCCATGCTTTCTGACCCCTTGTCTGATTTATTTTCCTGGGTGAAGAACTCTACTCCCCTATAAACTTATGTTGATCATGAAAATGTTTTGTCTTTCTTGAAGTTGTTGAACAGATATTTTATAAGTACAGTTGGTCCTCTGTATCCATGGGTTCTGCATTGCATTTCAAAAATATTGGGGAGCACAAAACAATAAAAAATAGCAACACAACAATAAAAAACAATATAGTATAACAACTAGTTATATGGAATTTAAATTGTATTAGGTATTATAAGTAATCTAGAGAGTATTTAAAGTATGTGAGCCAGGTGTGGTGGCTCACACCTGTATTCCCAGCACTTTGGGAGGCCAAGGCGGGCAGATCATCTGAGGTCAGGAGTTCAAGACCAGCCTGGCCAACATGGCAAAACCCCGTCTCTACTAAAAACTAAAAATACAAAAATTAGCCAGGCATGGTGGTGTGTGCTACCTGGGAGGCCAAGGCAGGAGAATTGCTTGAACTTGAACTCGGGAGTTGGAGGTTGCAGCGAGCCAAGATCACCCCACTGCACTCTAGCCTGGGCGACAGAGCAAGACTCCATCTCAATAAATAAATAAATTAATTGAAGTATATGATATGGGAGGATGTGTGTAGGTTATATTACAAATACTATGCCATTTTATATAAGGAACTTGAGCTTGAGCATCCTCGGATTTCGATATTTAAGGGGAGGAGGGAGGTGTCCTGGAACCAATCCCCTGTGGATACCAAGGGACAACTGCACTCCTGGTACCAGGCACAGTTTCAGACTCTGGGAAATCCGTAGTAAAACAGATACTAGCTCTGCACTTACGGAGCTGACATTCTAGACTCTAGAATCTATAAGAAAATGTATAATTAGACACATAATAATGAGTGCTTTGAATAAGAATAAAGCAGAGTAAGTCGGGGGAGGAGTGCTATTTTATACATGGTATGTCTGATAAGGTGATATTTGAGTAGAGACCTGGGGTGAGGGAGCCAGCTATGCAGTAGTAAGGCATAGTGAGATAAGTAAGACAGAGGAAGCATCAGGTGGAAAAGCTCCCAAGTAGGAGTGTGCTGGATATCTTCAAGTCACAGGAAGGAGGCCACTGTGGCCAGTATTCAGTAAACAAAGGTATAGCCATAAGAGATGAGATCAGAGGGGTACTGGAGGCCCCAATCATGTAGGGCCTTATTAGGACACAAGAACAGCTCACCTTTACTCTGAATGAGATGGGAGCCTTTGGAAGGTTTTGAATAGACATGTAACAACATGTAACATGATCTTGATTTAAATTGTACAATGATCTCTCAGACTGTTGTGTGGAGAATAAAGTAGGGTGCAAAGATAGATCTGGGAGACTAGGTGTCTACTGCAATAGTCCAAGCAAGAAATGATGGTAGTTATGAAAGAAATCAGTGAGAATGGGTGAGAATCTGACTATATTTTCCTTAAATATGTTAAACAAGAAGGTTGATAACAGTGAATCATCCAGTTAGTAGATGAGCCATTCCACTAGAGTGAGTAAATTATTTTCCAGTTTTTTGTTCATGGTCGGTAAAAACAAGCCTCTGATTTTTGCCTGGTTTTTTTTTTGCCCATAGGTACCAGCATGTGTTACATAGAAATCTCATTTATTTGGCTACCATTGCAGATGCCAGTCCAACCAGCACTTCAAAAGCAATGGAATAATCTTTCAAAAGCAATAGAATAATCTTCCATTTGGCTGTCATGAGGAGTAATTGAATGTAATCCATCTCTTACAAAATGGAGACAGGGTCTTTATCAACTCAACTGGTTAAAACATGAATGAAACCTCCGTGGCTCTTTCAAAAAATGTGAAAATGTGAAGAAAGCTCCTAACTTAACTGTATTCTCAATGTAAATATTTTTTAAATAATTAAGCAAATCCCTCAATAAGTTGAGCCCAGGTGTCCTCTTTCCTGAACTTGGAGCATGTTTGGATAACAAAGACATCACTGGGATGTTCAAGTCTACTTTTTAGTTTCAACCTGAAGAGGAAACTGAGTAGGTATTGGGCAGGAATTGGTGAGACTCCTGACTTGAGACCTTGCTAAATGGACATGTAACTGTATGCTCCTTCCTACCAGTTTGCAAATGTGGTCCCCTGACTGCTGTTTTCAGATTGCTTTGAAATAAAGCTTATTTTTCTATAAAATACTGATGTGGAGGTATAGACGTTTTCATGTAATAAGTATTCCATTTGGTTTTCAAGAACAACTTTGAGGACTTAACTGTAAGGTATATAACAACAATGCTATTATCACTGCCAACAAAATGAATAGTGATTTCTAGTTATTGTCTAATATCATCTGATAATAGATGTTTAATTTTCTTCAGTTATCAGATAGTCTTTTTGTTGATTTATCTGAACCAGAATCCAAACAAGATTCACACATTGTATTTTGTTGATGTTCCTTTAAGTCACTTAAAGAATACTTAATAGTTCCTCTTTTTATTTATTTGTTGAAAGAACTAGGTGTTTACCCTAGAATTTTCTCATGTTCTACATACAGTTGTATCTCTGTAGTGTTGTTAACCATGTGTCACTATCATCCACTTTTCCTGTAAACTAGTAGGTCTAGAGGCTCATGCAGACTTGTGTTCTAATATTTTTAGCAGGAATATACTAGAAGGTGATAAGTACTTGCTTTTGCATCACATAAGGAGTGACCTGATTTATTTTCAAGTTCCCAACCAGCCTTTCACTTAAATTATGATCCACCCAGCTTTGATCTGGTAATTAATTAGAGATTACATAATGAGGATTTTCTAATTTATCATTCTTTCTGACTTTATTAGCTGTATTCTATAAACAACTTTCACTCTTGGAGATATATCTGAAAGATGAGGCAAAGAGATTCTTGTAAATATATCCAAAATTAGAAGTCCAGGTCCTGCTCCTTTTTTTTGGAGTCAAGGGTTGCAACCTAGGGCAACTGTAAAATACATGTAAATAGTGAAGAGATAACTCATTTTGAATGCCAGCTCTATCCCTTAACCTCTGAAAGCTCTGTTTCCTCACTACTAAAGTGAGGATAATGAAAATAGCATCTGCCTCCTGAGGTTGTGAGATTGAGATAATGTGGCTGAGAACTGGGCACATGTTAATCTATGTTAGCGCTGATGTGTTATCTGAGGGCTCTGGCTCTTTCTTTTCTGTTTTTCCTTTTTGTTTTTTTTTTTCGGTTTTTTTTTTTTTTAACGGAATCTTGCTCTGTCGGAGTGCAATGGCGCAATTTCAGCTCACTGCAACCTCTACCTCCCAAGTTCAAGCAATTCTCCTGCCTCAGCCTCCCAAGTAGCTGGGATTACAGGCACGTGCCACCATGCCCAGCTAATTTTGTGTTTTCAGTAGAGACAGGGTTTCACCATGTTAGCAGGGCTGGTCTGTAACTCCTTACCTCAGATGATCCACCTGCCTCAGCCTCCCAAAGTGCTGGGATTATAGGCATGAGCCACTGTGCCCGGCCAGCTCTGGCTCTTTGTAGGCCCTTTCAGATCTGAGAGGGAGCTTGTTTCTTTGCTCCTTCACCCAATCTGCTATCCTATGGTTTTAGCCCATTTGTAGTCTTCCTCCTCCACTGTTCATGGGGTTGCTACCATATTCTATACCAGCTGGCACAAGTGGGCTGCTCATGGGCCTGATCTGGTCAGCAGATGTGTTTGCGCTATGCAGTGTTTTAAATTTTGAGTTAGTTGATAACTAAAAATAAGAGGGGCCGGCATGATGGCTCATGCCTGTAATGCCAACACTTTGGGAAGCTGAGGCGGGAGGATCACTTGATCCCAGGAATTGAGACCAGCCTGGGCAACCCAGGGACACTCCATCTCTAGAAAAATAATAATTTTTTTTAAAAAAGAGGATTTCCCATTAAAGTCTGGATTTCTAGTAATGCTGGACTTGCAGATCCACAGGGTAGCCATCAGCTGGAGTTGAATAGGAGCTGTCCCCTTTATGAGGCAGCTTGAGTTGTTTACCTAGAGCCTGGCACACATAGACACTGGGACCAGGCCATCAGACTAGCACTGGCTAGAAAGTGAGCAGGGGCTGATGTTTCAGTTTGGGTTTTCCCTAAAGCAGAGCCTGAGACAAGGCCTTGGGAGCAAGTAGTTTTATTTGGGAGATGATTTCAGGAAGCATGAGTAAGGCAGTAGGGAGATTAAGATGGGGAGGAAAAGACACTAAAAGAGTGTTACTGAGGTCACTCCAGTAAGCAATAGGGGCTCAGTTCTGTGGGATCCTCTGAGAAGCATTTAGAATGTTCTAGAACTGTCTATGGCCGGGCGCGGTGGCTCAAGCCTGTAATCCCAGCACTTTGGGAGGCCGAGACGGGCGGATCACGAGGTC
>NW_012116389.1:2321814-2323068 GCF_000951035.1 Colobus angolensis palliatus
AAAAAAAAAAAAAAAAAAAAAAAAAAAAAAAAAAACTGTCTACCTGAGAGACACTGGTTGGGAGTTGCCTGCAGGGGAGCTAGCTCCCCTGTACTAACAAGCAGCATTTGTGGCCATGTGGGTCCCTAGATGTCAGAGAAGATAAGAAAGTGAAAAGGTGCAAAGCAGGCCCCCAAGGTTGGCTGCTGCCAGCACAAGGTGATGTGACCTTGCAGGAACCTTCTCTATTGGCTGCAGCACATATCAGAGGCAGGCAGCGCAGGGCGGGACGGTGGGGCGGTCTGTGTTAGCACCAGAGGCTCCTCTGCTGGGCTCTGAGCAAGCCAGTGGGGCCTGGCAGTTAAGAGCAGCTTCCTGCGTGGGAGGGGAAGCAGCCTTGAAGACAAAGCCCAGCTCTCCTCCGGTGGAAAGGGGGTTTGTGACCTGCTATGTTCCCCTCCCTTTGTCTTTTGTAATGATATTTAGTCTGCAGGCAGAGGACTGAATCAGGGCAAATCAGAAGCCTCTGAGAACAGCCAAGCTGCTTTAGCCACAGCCTGCCCTTCACTCCAGAGGGCCCCTCCCTGGGGAGACACCTTGGTGAAGCTGATGCAGGCCAGCAAGCTATCTGGACTCCAGCCCATCTCCAGCTATTTGCTTCAGAGGCAGCCTGAAGCACAAGCATTTGCCATCCCTCTTGAAGGACCCAGGAATCAACAGCACTGTGAAAGTTGATTTAAAAACAAAAGCCCAACCAAACACCAAACTTGAATAGAGTCTGTGACCAGATTCAGTTAACCACTTTCCCTTCTCAGAGGACCTCCTGCTTCAAGAGTTGAGCCTCTATTCAGCCTGTCTGAGCCCATCTCTAACCTGTGGGGTCCAACTGATCTCCCAACAGCCCACACGGGGTCTCAGCCTGTTCTCTTGGGTTTCCAAGCTTACCTCTTAGGAGTTGCAAGAGTGGTGACTTCTGCCATTATCACTCTCATGAGGTGAGGATATGACGGCTAAAACAAAGAGATCAGATAATTTGAGATCAAGTTGTATTCCACAAAATGTTAAGCTGTTTTTCCACTTCCTCATGAGGCCTCTTGACATCTCAGTTTGACCTCTCGGGACTCCTGGTAATGATAAGGCTAGAGAGGAATTGATCAGTGCTATCTCATGTGCCCCTAAACCTTTGCAATACACCTCTGTTACTGAAGGTGATCTGAGTATATTTCTTTTTTTTCTTTTTCTTTTCTTTTCCTTCTTTTTTTTTTTTTTTTTTTT
>NW_012116389.1:2324874-2329386 GCF_000951035.1 Colobus angolensis palliatus
TTTTTTTTTTTTTCTCTCGAGTCCATTTATAGAGTAATATTCACCTATGTGGTCGTCGATTCAGTTATAACGTGAATCCTCATTTGACCAGGCCCTGAGCTTGGCTCTATCGTGAGGAAATGAAGGAGGGAGGGCACTGGGCCCTACTATAAAGGAGCTCCTAAGACTGGCAAGATAAAAAAAGACTCACACCTTGGCACAGACAGGGCACCATGCAAGCCCAGAAATGCCTGAACAATCATCCAGACATGGAGGCTGCAGGAATTCCACATGGAAATTATCAAGTGCTTCCCGTAGGTCAGAAAACGTCTGCGTTTCTCCATTCCTAAGCACTCCCTTGTTTGCAAACAACAAAATGACTTGCCAGTTGTGGCAGAAGCTATCAGCATTTCACTTTCATTTATTGAACTTTAACTTAACTGAACTTTATTCCTCTAACTGTGCTCCAGCTGAATCCCAGCTGTCCATATTGCATCCCTATTCCTGAGGATATTTTCCTAAAACTGGAAGTCTGCTTTGCCCAGGTGTAGCAGGCCAGAAGAACCTAATGATTATCACCCCTGGGAGCATCTCTCAACCAGGGACTCTCAAGAGATATCCTCAGGTGGGATAATCCTGACATGTTTCTTCCGTATGTGTTCCCAGAGTTCCCCAGCAGGATTACGTTCCAATCAGCAACTGTGGTAGCTGGTTAATAGCACACCTGCATTGGTTATCATCCTTTTTTTCACCTCCTCACTCTCTGAATGTAGTTTCTTAGGATCGCTTCCTGTCTTAGTCCCTTTGCACACTGTAATAAAATACTGTAAGCTGGGTGGCTTATAAACAACAGAACTTTATTTCTTATAGCTGTGAAGGTTGGGAAGTCCACAATCAGGGCCCCAGCAAATTTGGTGTCCTTGAGAGCCCATTTCCTGGTTCACAGACAGCCATCTTTTCATTGTAACCCCATGGGGCAGATGGGGTGAGGGGGCTTCTTCTGGGTGTCTCATTTATTTGTTGTTTTTGAGACAAAGCCTCCTTCGGTCACCCAGGCTGGAGCACAGTGGTGCGATCCCAGCTCACTGTAATCTCAAACTCCTGGGCTGAAGTGATCCTCCCCTCTTAGCCTCCCAAGTAGCTGGGACTACAGGTGTGTGCCACCACACCTGGCTAATTTTTTAATTTTTTGTAGAGATGAGGGCTCACTTTGCTGCCCAGGCTGGTCTCGAACTCCTGGCTTCAAGTTATCCTTGGTCCTTGGCCTCCCAAAGTGCTAGGGTTAAAGGCGTGAACTGCCAGGCTTAGCCCCTGGGTCTCTTTTATAAGGGCACTAATCTCAGACGACTGGCTTAGCCAATATGGCTTTCACCAGCATCATGGCATTTGAAAAATGTTTACCCAAACCCAATCTGCTTGGCAAAGGTGATTTCCAGAAAAAGAGTAAGAGCCAAGGATTCAAAGCAGAATTTAAGGGATGAAATCAACAAACAAATAGGGGGCGGGCGCGGTGGCTCAAGCCTGTAATCCTAGCACTTTGGGAGGCCCAGACGGGCGGATCACGAGGTCAGGAAATCGAGACCATGCTGGCTAACAAGGTGAAACCCCGTCTCTACTAAAAAATACAAAAAAATAGCCGGGCGAGGTGGCGGGCGCCTGTAGTCCCAGCTACTCCGGAGGCTGAGGCAGAAGAATGGCGTGAACCCGGGAGGCGGAGCTTGCAGTGAGCTGAGATCTGGCCACTGCACTCCAGTCCGGGCGACAGAGCGAGACTCCGTCTCAAAAAAAAAAAACAAACAAACAAACAAACAAATAGGGTCACTATTAAATGAGTAAGGACCCTATTTGACAAGAAGTGTTTATTGCAGTGGTTTTATCATATGAATTTGATGAGATCCAATTTCTCTCATTGTGGGAGTTCAGTCAGGCTGGTGGGAAAAAAATTAAAGACAGTTATAACAAATAGACCCAAACCTTCTTGGAAGGCCAGGGGAATTTGCATAAG
This sequence comes from Colobus angolensis palliatus, assembly GCF_000951035.1. NCBI lineage: Eukaryota > Metazoa > Chordata > Mammalia > Primates > Cercopithecidae > Colobus > Colobus angolensis. The sequence goes on from NW_012116389.1 coordinate 2,326,859, forward strand.
CTGCAGTAATACATCTGGCTGAAGGTAGCCTAATCCTTACCTTGAGTAAATAACTTAGAGTAGGTACAAAGGAATGTAAAGGAATTTATCTAAATAAATTTTACTCATGTGGTGCCAAAACTAACCTTTGATCATTCGTGGGCAAGATGGCCCTCTCGGGGAGGGGGAAAGTATTTGCAAGCAAATCCCAGATGTCATGTGTTTTCATTCCTATATACATCAGTATGCATCTCTGAAAAACCAAGGATGGCTGGGTGCGGTGGCTCACACCTGTAATCCCAGAACTTTGGGAGGCCAAGGCGGGCAGATCACGAGGTCAGGAGATCAAGACCATCCTGGCCAACGTGGTGAAACCTTGTCTCTACTAAAATACAAAAAATTAGCCCGGCATGGTGGTGCACGCCTGTAGTCCCAGCTACTTTGGAGGCTGAGGCAGGGGAATCGCTTTAACCCAGGAGGCGGAGGTTGCAAAGTGTGCTGAGATCGTGCCCTTGCACTCCAGCCTGGTGACAGAGCGAGACTCCATCTCCAAAAAAAAAAAAAAAGGACAAGAGGACAAAGACATTTCTCTTTTTTATTTTTACATTTTAGAGATAGGGTCTAAATCTGTCATCCAGGCTGGCGTGCAGTGGTGGAGATAGGGTCTAAATCTGTCGTCCAGGCTGGTGTGCAGTGGTACAATTACAGCTCAATGAAGGCTTCAACTCCTGGCTCAACCAATTCTCTCATCTCAGCCTCCTGAGAAGTTGAGACTAAAGGTGTGTGCCACCATGCCCAGCTAGTGTTTAAATTTTTTGCAGAGACAGGGTCTCACTATGTTGCTGGTCTCTAACTCCTGGGCTCAAGTGATCCTCTGCTTTGGCCGCCCAAATTGCTGGCATTACTGGCGAGAACCACCACACCACATATTCTTACATAATCAAAATTTCATTATCACATCTAACAAAATTAAATATACTTCTTTGGTCTCATCTAACATCTAGACCATAATCAAATTTCCCATTTGTCTCAAACTGTCTTCCACAGTTGTCTGGAGATTTGGGATTACTAATTCAATGTCTTCAGTGATTATTGGTTTATGCAGGACTTCTATTTCTTTTGAGTCAATTTTGATCATTTCTATTTTCTAGGAAGTTATTTTGTCTGTTTCCCCACTAACATTCTTGATTGTTTTCCAGAGTCCTAGCCCCTGGAGTTCCAATTGCTGGCGTTATCACACTCTAAAAGGCTAAACATCCAGAATCATTACCTGAAAATTCGTACTACCACTCGTTCTCCTTCATGGTAAATCATAGACAAATTAAGTCTGAGTTTGTAAACTCTTTGGATACCAACTTTCTACCACTCTTGGAAGAGATGGGGGAGGTGTCAGTCCCTTTGGTTGATACTAGCCCTAGGCCTGCCTTGTCCCAGTAGTTTCTTCACCTTAAGCACAGACCAAATTGCATACTTTATCTTCGAATCATCTAAAATACAATTTCAAATCACAGGACAGAATAAAATAATCTTTGAGAGAGGCAGGACCTTAGAAAGGAGATATTTCATCTCATTTATTTTAGAGGTGAAGAAAGTAAACTTCTGAGAGACCAAAGTGATTTGTCTCAGGTCACATAACCAGTGGCAGAAAGATGAGAATTATTGGAATGTCAAGATAAGAACGAATTTCAGGATTAAAGTTCTTTAAGTACATCCCAAATTAAATGTCTCATAGTCCTGAGCTCTAAAACCTATTTACATTGAAGCCTGCTGTCCGGAACACAGTCATTACAAAGCTGGGCAGTGCTCTCCATCCTTTCCTTTCATGAATCCATGTATGAAAGTTAGCTTTATCAAACTATTTCATCTCCAGAAAGGCATGTACATTTCATACTGTTCAAACCTTAACTGTCAGCAAATCAGATCCAAGACCGCTAGCTTCTTAATTCAGCCTAGAGACTGCTCCTCTAATAGACACACTGGACTCTCAGGGAGGTAGGATGGGCAAGCTCTAACAAACCACAGCACTTCTGTGATGGTGTGAAGTACCAAAGGTTTGACTGCACTTAAAAAGGTGACATAGGTGGCGGGGCACGGTGACTCACCCCTGTAATACCAGCACTTTGGGAGGCCAACGCGGGCAGACCACAAGGTCAGGAGATCGAGACCAGCCTGGCCAACATAGTGAAACCCTGTCTCTACTAAAAATACAAAAAAATTAGCTAGGTGTGGTGGCGCGTGCCTGTAGTCCCAGCTACCCTGCAGGCTGAGGCAGGAGAATTGCTTGATCTCAGGAGGTTGAGGTTGCAGTGAGCCAAGATCGCGCCACTGCACTCCAACCTGGGTGACGGAGTGAGACTTTGTCTCAAAAAAAAAAAAGGTGACATAGGTGCAGAAACAGATCGGAAATGACCTAAGTCAAGCTTGTCCAGCCCGCCGTCCGAGGGCCACATGTGGCCCTGAAAGGGCATACCACAAGAATATTTCACGTCAAAGCCTTTTGTAAAGCGTGTACCCACCCCATTGCTAAACCTAGCAACAAAGTGAAATAG
>NW_012116389.1:2330331-2344118 GCF_000951035.1 Colobus angolensis palliatus
CGCCTCAGCCTCCCAGAGTGCAAGGATTACAGGAGTGAGCCACCGTGCCCAGCCTAAAAGAACAAATATTGTATGATTCTACTCAAGTATGAGTAGGCAAATACTAGAGTAGACAAATTTACAGAGAGAAAGTAGAAGGGTGGCTGCCAGAAACTTGGGAAAAGAGGGAAATGGGGAGTTACTGTTTAGTGGATACAGAGTTTCAGTTTTGCAAGATGGAAAATGTTCTGTGGATGGATGGTCGGTACTGAGGGTTGCACAACCGTGTGAAACACAATTAATGCCAGTGAACTGTACACTTAAAAATGGTTAAAATGCCAACTTTAATGTAATGTATATTTTATAGTTAAAAAATTTAAACGATAGTGTGGTACTGATACACAGATCATTGGAACAAAAATCCAGAAATAGACCCACACATATATGGTCACAAGGCTAAGGTAATTCAATGTATAAGAGTCTTTTTAACAAATGGTAATGGAACGACTGTATATCCCGATAGGAAAATATGACACTTGACAACATAAGCAAAAATTAATGCTATTAGATCATAGACTTACACGTAAAAGACTATGTAAAACATATATGAGAACACAGAATATCGTCACGAACTTGAGGTAGGCAGAGATTTCCTAACACAGAAAAAGTACAAACCATAAAACAAAACTGACCAATTGACTTCACCAGAATTAAAAACCTCTTTACCAAAAACATACTCAAAACAATGAAACGACAGGCCCAGATTGGGAGAAAGACTTCGCAATCATTTATGTAACAAAAGATTTTTATTCAGAACATACATATATCTATCTAACAAAACATTTGTATCCAAAGCTGTTAAACACGAAGAACCAGATTTAAAAACACGCAGATTGGAACTGAAACTTCAGAAAAGATGCAGACTGGCCAGTAAGCACAGAACAGAAACGGTGCCAGTGACGCTGGTGCCAAAGCGGGAAGGAACACATTCCTCAGCCTAAAAGACCTAACAGTAGGACACGGACATAACCATCCCCGGCCGACAAGAACAAGAGTAACACGACGTCTTGGCTAACGAAAACTCAAAGCCTCAATTGACTCAGCTCCTTCACAGCGCCCAGAAACAGGGAAGTCTCGCGGTATCCGAAAATACCACAGACGTTCACAGCCGGACGAGACGGAGGGCGCAGGCGCAGCCACGGCTTTCACATTGGGCGACTCACTTCAAAGCCGGGGGCAAACAGGGAGCGCGCAGGTATAGGAGCGTTGGCTGGAGGCTCCTCGAGAGCTCCCCAGGCACGCCCCAGTGCGTGCGCCCCCGCTGCCACCACCTTCGGTTGACCACCCCCATCTAGACTGTACTCTCGCGGTATTTGTCCCGACTCTCGCGGGATTTAGCGTGGCATTGGGAGGCCGGGCCCGGGGGAGGAGGTGGCGTTCCGTTAGCGGCTTTGGGGTCTGGCTGCAGTGGTAGTGCTTTCTCCTCTGCTCTCTGGGACCCGCTCAGGCTGGAGGCCAGCCAGGTGAAGAGCTCGCCCGCATGCGTACGCGCTGCGTGGGAGCCGCGAGGCCTGGGGCGGGAGGGGGCCTCGTCTTCGCTTCCTGCGCTGTTGCGACGGGCCGGTGTGAGGCACCGTGGCGCGGACTTCGTCTCAGCCCCGCCCTCGCCCCTGCCCTCGCCCCACCCTCGCCCCTGCCCTGACCGCTTTCCTCCCCCTCTCTCCCAGCTCTTGACGCCACCTCGGTCGCGATGGGGGCGCAGGACCGGCCGCAGTGCCACTTCGACATCGAGATCAACCGGGAGCCGGGTGAGCTGGAGACTGGGGAGCGCTGCTGGGGCCGAGGCCTGCCTTGGCGAAGGGGAAGGGTCTACCCTCAGCGACCCTCCCCCCGTCCTTTTTGGGAGCGGGTAGGAGGCGCAGTCAACTTTCCATTTTCTCTTGAGAGAAAATCAGTGGGAGAGGAAGGTGGCCTGGTCACACCCCAAACTCGCAGTCCGGGCCTCTTCCTCCCAAACCCCACACCGCCCCCTGCATCTCCGGACTGAGTCCTCGTAGCCAGCCTGGCGCCAAGAAAAGGAGGTGCAGTTCTTTGAGAGACTTTTTCTCTCCCAGTGTCTCCGTGGGGCAGACACTCCTGATCCGATTTCCGGTTATCTTGCTTGGTGCTATGAAGTTTCAACTAGTAGGAAATGTGTGTTTCCTAATCACGATACATCACTACTTTAATGTTAACGCTACCTCTATTTTTCCTTAAGAATCTTTAGCTAGAATTTCGTGGTTCCTGGGAAAATGGCTTAATGAACGTCTTTTGTGATAAACCAGAGCGTTCTGTATCAGCAGAATTGCAGCATGCATGCACTTAGCGTTGCTGTTTTGTCTTTTGGGAATCCAGCCATTTGTTAAAGTGTATTTTTTTGAAAATGAAACATTTCCTTCTAAAGCATAGTTACTTCATTCTAAGTAGCAGAGCGTGCAGGGTTTCAAACTGTTTTCTTAGGTTTTTTTGTTATCTGTGACAGAAGTTTTAATTGGAGGCATATATATATACTGTCTGTGCAACATCTTGTTCTGCATATTCTTATGAGAGCCTGCCACTGTTCTAGGGTCTGGAGATAGAGCAGCGCATAAAACTAAGGCCACTCTTCCTTTTATGGTTTATATTCTGTTGGGGGGAAGACAGACAACTAGGAAAAAAACAGTGACTTGTAGTTGGGATACTATTTTAATAAGTTGGTCAGACAAGGCCATTTTGAGAAGATGACATTTAAGCAGCTATCAGAAAGAGATGAAGTGAGCCATGTTTTTTTTTTTTTTGAGACGGAGTCTCGCTCTGTCGCCCAGGCTGGAGTGCAGTGGCCGGATCTCAGCTCACTGCAAGCTCCGCCTCCCGGGTTCACGCCATTCTCCTGCCTCAGCCTCCCGAGTAGCTGGCACTACAGGCCCCCGCCACCTCGCCCGGCTAGTTTTTTGTATTGTTTAGTAGAGACGGGGTTTCACCGTGTTAGCCAGGATGGTCTCGATCTGCTGACCTCGTGATCCACCCGTCTCGACCTCCCAAAGTGCTGGGATTACAGGCTTGAGCCACCGCGCCCGGCCATGAGCCATGTTTAAGAAGAGCATTCGTGGTAGACGGAAACAGCACAGCCCTGAGGTGAGAAGTAGTATACAGTCAGGCGCCAAATGACATTTCTCTCTCTTAACAGTGGTCTTATATAGAATACCTTTTTTTGTGTGACTTTTTAATGTTTACCTATGTTTACATACACAAATACTTCATTGTGTTAAAGTTGCCTACGGTATTCAGTGGAGTAACATCCTGGACAGGTTTGTAGCCTAGGATCAAATAGACCACATATAGCTTAGGTGTGTAGTAGGCCGTACTATCTAGGTGTGTTTAAGTACATTCCATGATGTTCACACAATGATGAAATTGCCTAATTACACATTTCTCAGAATCCGTCCTGGTTATTAAACAACAGAGGACTGTACTTGCATGTTTGCGGGACAGCAAGGTGCCCAGTGTGGCTGGAGTAGAAGAGGGAAGAGAATAGTAGGAAATGGCCTGTAGGACTGACTCAGTGAGGTAGGAAGATATTAAAGGGTTTTGAGCAAAGGAATGAGATAATCCTAGAAATTTGGTTGCCTTCTCTCTCTCTTTTTAATGTTTTTAGCCTTGATTGATCTTTGTTTTTAAGTAAGAGTTACTAGAAAGCCTTGATGGACTTTAATCTTTATTCTGTAGTGAATCCATGCTTCAGATAACAGGGTTATTTTTTGTTAAGAATTAAAAATAGGCCAGGCTTGGTGACTCACGCCTATAATCCCAACACTTTGGGAGGCAGACGCGGGTGGATCATTTTGAGCTCAGGAGTTCGAGATCAGCCTGGCCAACATGGTGAACCCCATCTCTACAAAAAATACAAAAATTCGCTGGGCGTGGTGGCTCTCTTAGTTTTTGCCTGTAGTCCCAGCTACTTGGGAGGCTGAGGTTGGAGGATTGCTTGAGCTTGGTAAGCGGAGGTTGCAGTGAGTAGAGATTATACCACTGCATGTCAGCCTGGGTGATGGAGCGAGACCCTGTCTCAAAAAAAAAAAAGAAAAATAGTAGATTGCTGAAAGATAAAAGTACGGTGGCGCTCATACCAGTAATCCCAGTACTTGGGGAGGCTCAGGCAGGAGGATTGCTTGAAGCCAGGAGTTTGAGACCAGCCTGGGCAATATAGCAAGACCTTGTCTCTACAAAAATAATTTTTTTTAGTTAGCCAGGCATGGTGGTGCTCACCTGTACTTGGAAGTGTGAGGTGGAAGGATGGCTTGAGCTCAGGAATGTAAGGCTGCCACGAGCTATGATTGCACCACTGCACTCCAGCTTGGTCAACAGAGCAAGATCCTGTTTCTAAGAAAAAATTCACAAAGAGAAATTTAAAAAGCTTAAGAAAAGTACAAGTAAAAATTTCTGTAGTTATGTTAAGTACTCCTTTCCTAGTAAATGTTGAGGTCCTAACTTTGCACATAACCTGTGTTGTGAAAAATCTCCAGAAAATGTTTGACAAATGTTCAGTGAACCTCAGTCCTCAACATCCAAGGTAATTAATTGTGATAGATGGGTAGATGTGATTAGCACTCTTAAGAATGGTGAATCATATAAAACAAGGAATGCAGTGCTTACATTGTTCTAGGTTTAATCATTTAATAATTGGCAATTTCATATGGTTCAGTCTCATAAAATACTAGCACTTGTTGAGTATATTAACTAAATAGTGGGTTTTACACGACTTTTTTTTTTTTTCTTTTTTGAGACGAAGTCTTACTTTTTCACCCAGGCTGGAGTGCAGGGGCGCCATCTCGGCTCAGTGCAACCTCCACCTCCCAGGTTCAAGCAGTTCTCCTGCCGCAGCCTCCCCAGTAGCTGGGATTACAGCATGTGCCACCACCGCCAGCTAATTTTTGTATTTTTAGTAGAGATGGGGTTTCACCATGTTGGTCAGGCTGGTCCGAACTCCTGACCTCAAGTGATCCGCCCACCTCGGCCTCCTGAAGTGCTGGTATTACAGGCATGAACTACTGCACCCAGCCGATTTTACACAACTTCTAAGGATCACTTCACTTGTATGAAGTATCGTATCCTGTTTCGTAGGATTTAACCATTAATACATATGTCAGTATGTATTTACTCAAGTAATACTCTTGACTACTTGTATAGTTAATAATTCACTTGATATAAATACAAAACAGTATCTTTGATTTACTTTGATAAGGAAAGATCACTTTAAGAATGGCCACACTGTCCACATTAATGAGAGATGAAGAAGTATTGATAAAAATTCAGTTGAATACAGCACATTGTCTTTTCATTTACTGTCCATAGAAATGTGCACATTTTATAGCAACTAAGTCAACTATTGAATTATAAAGCCACTGAGTAAACACAGGTATGTATTTTAAAAGTCTTTAAATTGTGTATGAGTTTTTCTCAGAATCTATTAAGATGGTTTTTGAAATGATTCCAGGATTGTTCCTTATAATTTTGTTTAGTCATTTAAGATTTTGATTTAACAGATGTAAGAATATTTACATCGTCTTTTTTTTTTTTTTTTTGGTCTAAAGTGTTGGTAGTTTGTGGGGTTTTTAAAATTTGTTCCTTTGTGTTTGTTTGTTTTTGAGACGGGGTCTCACTCTGTCGCCTAGGCTGGAGTGCAGTGATGCAATCTTGGCTCACTGCAACCTCCACCTCCCGAGTTCAAATGATTCTGCTGCCTCAGCCTCCTGAGTAGCTGAGATTATAGGCACCTGCCATCACACCTGGCAAATTTTTGTATTTTTTAGTAGAGATGGGGTTTTGCCATGTTGGCCAGGCTGGTCTCAAACCCCTGACCTCAGGTGATCTGCCCGCCTTGGCCTCCCAAAGTGCTAGAATTACAGGTGTGAGCCACCACACCCAGCCTGTGGTTTTTATTAATAAGAAATTGGTGCATTTTATCTAAGTTGTCAAGTTTATGTGCTTAGAGTTGTTTGCCACAGCCTCTTAATATCTGTGGAGTCTGTAGTGATGTCTCTTTTCATTCCTGTTATTGATAATTTTGCCTTTTGTCTTTTTCCTTTGTCCGTCTGACTAGAGGTTTATTCATTTTGTATTTTCAAAGAACCGGATTTTGATCTGATTGAATTTTGTTTCTATTTTTGTTTTCAATTTCATTGTTTTCTTTCTTTCTATCTTTCTAATGCTTGCTTCAGTTTTTATTTTGTTCTTTTTCTAGTTTCTTAATGTCGAAGCATAGATTGTTGATTTGATGCCTTTTTTTTTGAGACAGAGTCTCAAATGACTTCTAATTTAATTCCATTATGGCTAGAGAACACACATGATTTCAGTTCTTCGTGCACTTGAAAAGAATGTACATTCTGCTGTTTTTGTGTAGAGTGTTCTATAAATGTCAGTTAAATCCAGTTGGCTATTAGTGTTGGTCAGTTCTTTTATATCTTTTCTGATTTTCTGCTTGTTTACCGATTACCAAGAGTATTGAAGTCTGCAACTGTAATTGTGGATTTATCTATTTCTTTCCTTTTTTTTTTTTTTTGGTTATTTTGTTTTTTTTGTTTTTGAGACTGAGTCTTGCTCTGTTGCCCGGGCTGGAATGCTGGAGTGCAGTGGCATGATCTTGGCTCACCGCACCCTCTACTTCTACTTCCCTAGTTCAAGTGATTCTCGTGCCTCTGCCTCCCCAGTAGCTGGGACTACGGGTGTGAGCTACCATGCTTGGCTAACTTTTTGTATTTTTAGTAGAGACAGGGTTTCTTCATGATGCCCAGGCTGGTCTTGAACTCCTGGGCCCAAGCAGTCCACCCGCCTCAGCCTCCCGAAGTGCTGGGATTACAGGCATGAGCCACCATGCCCGGCCATATTTCTCTTTTAAGTTCTTTTAGTTTTTGCTTCATTTATTTTGAGGCTCTTAGGTGGATGCATACATATTTAAGATTGTTGTCTTCTTAGTGAACTCTTATTACTATGTAATGACACCTTACATTCCTAGTAACTTTCCTGGCTCTGAAGTTTCCTTTGCCTCAGATATGAATATAGTTACTTCAGTTTTATTAGTGTTTACATGGTATATCATTTTCAATCCTTTTACTTTTAACCTTTCTATGTAATATTTAAAGTGGATTTCTTGTAGATAACAAATAGATGGGTCTTGTCCCACACTGAGAATGTCTTTTAGTCAGTATGTTTAACTATATACATTTAATATAATTACTGTTATGTTTGGATTTGCTTTACTGCTTAAGATTCATAAAAACAGACTTGAAAATGTGTTTTTAGCAAACATTGTAAAGTATTTGGAAGTGATACAAAGAAATTAGTCTTAAGAGGTGACAAAGGATTCAGGCAAATGTTTGAGTACTGCTTGTGTCCTTGGTCAAGCCGTTTAACAACCTCTTTGTGAAATGGAAGTACTATACAGTTTTGTTCTTAATTTGGTTCCAAAGCTAACAGGACAGAAATATTTGCTTATATTCAAAATTAAACTAATTTTAGACTCACTTTCAAAATAACTCTTACTTTAAGAGAGGCATGTGGGATCTGGTTTGTACTGAGGGAATAGGAGAAATGCATCTCCCCTCTCAAGGTCACCCTAGATCATAAGCTCATGAGTAGAGTGACTAGATGCAATGGCCTGAAATGTAAATGACTTGCACTGTATATGCTCATTAACCTATTAGTTCTATTATTAACCTAATAATAGGACTCCAGTGTAATAGTGCTTACATAATAAGATTGTTGAGCAGAGTAATTAAATAATGTCATCTTATAGATTGTGTTTTTGTAACATGAACTTTAATAGGGTGGATTAAGGAGCACAATTTTAATTAGGCACACTGCTGTTTGGTATAACAGTCGGATAAGCAGGTGGTGAAGAGTGGTGTGGGAGAGAAGAGCAGTTGGATAGCACTGCTGCTCTGAGTCATTCTTATTTGTCCTAACTGATTTGAAGGCTACTATGCTAATGACAGTGCTGGGAATGGAGGCAGAAATAAGGTGTGGTCAGTTGTAGGGTTTCCTCAATGATGTTTAGATTTTATAATGTCCTCTTATAGCTAAAATTTACTATTGATACTCCTAAAGAAAAATATATTTTTACTGCAACTGGAAACTCCCTTGTTCCCCCCAGTTCCCATTTTTCTATGGAAACAGTTGTTTTTGTGTGTGATTTTCGATAATGCAATGTTTCTTAAAAATCTATCACTGTTCTTACAGAGCAGTCTGTATTTGTTAAGTATTTATAGCACAGTATCTGACTTTTTTTTTTAAAGTTGCTTTAAGCATTGCATGTGCAGGAGTATGGACACTAAGTCGAGTTAAGGGGCTTTCATATTTAGGTATTGTGCAGGTAGACCTTTGATTTTGGTCCCTTTTGTTCCCAGAGACTGTATCTTAAAGTCCAAGAGACTTAGTGCTGTAGAGTGAAATCCTGAATTCCTGCTTTCACTCCTTAACTATGTATGTATACTTGTACAAAGAATTGAAGCCTGATTCTTAATTCAGCAATGTTTATTTTATTAAACACCAATTAATCTTTAATCACTTTTTAACGTTTTTTAATATATTGTCTTTACTTTTATTTTATATTTTTATTTTGTTCTTGGCCTGGCACAGTGGCTCATGCCTGTAATCCCAGCACTTCGGGAGGCCAAGGCAGGAGGATTGCTTGAGCATAGGAGTTAGAAACCAACCAGCCTAGACAACATAGTGAGATACTATCACTAAAAAAAAATTCTTTTTACTTTTTCTTTAGAGACAGAGTATCACTGTGTTGCTCCTGCTAGAGTACTGTGGCTATTCACAGGCATGATCATAGTGTGGTGTAGCCTCAAACTCCTGGCCTCAAGTGATCCTCCCACCTCAACCCTCTGATTTGTAATCACTTTTAGTGACTGTGTAGTTTACCCTCATATGAAGATACCTTGTACTAGTTAGGCTAAATGATAAGATTGGTTCTAACATAAAGGTTAAATAACAATACTTAAAACAATAAAAAAGTTTTTCTTTTCTGTCACACAGGACTCAGACTCAGCAGATCAGGGCTGTCCATGTGAGGGATCCAGGCTCTTTTTGTCTTGATACTATGTTGCTATTGACATGGGGTGGGTGCATGCAGCTCTTAACAGAAGGATTCAAGTTTGATAGATACAGAAGAATTGATGGAATCAGAAGAATCATCATTTTGCAACCCCCAGGGTAATAACTGGTTCAGAAAGTAGTCATCAGTGGCCAAACCACAGGTGAAAAGTTGCGCTGTGTGCAAAGTATCATCCAACAGATTATTAATTTAAATGGAGGAAAATTCCTTTACAACTAAGATGTGGCTAATATCTCAGTTATAAAGGTACTTTAACAGGTCAAACTGACATGCTTTCTAATAGGGTGCAAAAAAAAAAAAAAAGATGGGAGATGGAGACTGTTTTACATTAAAAAAGGCCGACCTATGAAAACCAAGTGGGTATATAATGCTTGAATGAGGTTCCTGGATTTTAAAAAATAGGTGTATATTTGTCAGTAAACTAGAAGGAACTCAAATGCTAATCAGTTGAGGATTGGTTGAGTAAAATTTGGTACAGCCAAACAACAGAATTCCATTCAGCCATTAAAAAGAATGAAAAGGGGAAAGAAACATAAAAGGCATTGTAGGGGTAGTTGGGTAAATTTGAATATGGACTATTATGAGGAGTTTTTTCCCACGGTAACAGATTCTTCAAATCCAACTAAGTGTCCAACAGTTCAATTTGATTCTGGACACTATCTACCTGGAGTTTCTAATGGAGTTTCGCTCTTGTTATCCAGGCTGGAGTGCAATGGTACGATCTTGGCTCATTGCAACCTCGGCCTCCCAAGTAGCTGGGATTAGAGGCGCCTGCCACCACTCCCGGCTCATTTTTGTATTTTTTATTAAATACAGGGTTTCACCATGTTGGCCAGGCTGGTCCTAAACTCCTGACCTCAGGTAATCCATCCACCTCGGCCTCCATGAGCCACTGTGCCCAGCCTCTGAGTCACTCTTACTTCTGACCAACCAGCTATAAATTAGGGATTCCTACAACCCCCTGCTCAGCTTCAGTAATTTGCTAGAGCAGCTCACAGAACTTAGGAAGCCAATTTGCTTACTATAACTGGTTTATTATAAAGGATATAACTGAGGAACAACCAAACGGAAGAGATGCCTAGGGCAAGGTATGGTAGGTGCAGAGGGTGGGGAGATGCATGGGCCCTCTGGACATGCCACCCTCACTCATTGTCTTCTCCAGTCTGGAAGCTCTCTTTAAACCCTGCCAGTTAGGGGGTTTTGTGGCTAAAAACATACGTATGTATCATCAGTTATTTTGTCATGTGTATGATTGTATATGTGTGATCAATTATTAAGTGAATCTCCAGCTCCTCTTCTCTCTCTGAAGGTTGGAAAGTGAGGCTGAAAGTTCTAGACCTCTAACCAAGGCATGGTTTTTCTGGCAACCAGCCCCTATCCTGAAGCTATCTAGGGGTCTGCCAGGAGTCTCTTCTTTGGATGCGAATGCTAAGGGATTTAAGTGTTCTCTGTCAAGAATCTGAAAGAAAGATCAAATAGTAGGCTGGTTGTGGTGGCTCATGCTTGTAATCCCAGCACTTTGGGAGACCGAGGCAGGCAGATCACTTGAGGTCAGGAGTTCCAGACTGGCCAACATGGTGAAACACTGACTCCACTACGAAGAAGTAACAAAAATTAGCTGGGCATGGTGGCGAGCACCTGTAATCACAGCTACTCAGGAGGCTGAGGCGGGAGAATTGCTTGAACCTCAGAGGTGGAGGCTGCAGTGAGCTGAGATCACTGCAACTCCTGCCTGGGCAATAGAGCAAGACTCTTATATCAAAAAAAGAAGGAGGGGGAGGGGGAGGAATCAAATAGAACAAAAGATGCTGCTATCAGTCCTATCACTTAGAAAATTACAAGTTTTAGGAGCACTCTGCTAGAAACTGGGGACAGAGGTCAAATGTAATATTTCATATTATGCCACAATTATGGAGTAGATGATAATCACTATTAAATTTCTTGGGTGTAGTAATGGTTTTGGATTTAAGTAGCAGAATATGTTTATTCTTTAGGAGTATAAGCTGAAGTATTAATAATTAGGGGTGAAGTGTCACAGTGTCTTTAACTTTCAGTTTGTTCCAGAAGATTGTGTGTATAGAGAGGGATAAATACAGCAAAACATCTTTGTAGATTTGAAAATTTCTTTTTTTTTTTTTTTTTTTTGAGACGGAGTCTCTCTCGCTCTGTCACCTAAGCTGGAGTGCACTGGCCAGATCTCAGCTCACTGCAAGCTCCGCCTCCCGGGTTCACGCCATTCTCCTGCCTCAGCCTCCCGAGTAGCTGGGACTACAGGCGCCCGCCACCTCGCCTGGCTAGTTTTTTGTATTTTTTAGTAGAGACGGGGTTTCACCGTGTTAGCCAGGATGGTCTCGATCTCCTGACCTTGTGATCCACCCGTCTCGGCCTCCCAAAGTGCTGGGATTACAGGCTTGAGCCACCGCGCCCGGCCAGATTTGAAAATTTCGAAACAAAAGTTCAAGCAGGGGAATTGCACATTTGTTCTTTCAGACAACCTTTAGGATCATTTTGTCAAGTTCCCTCAGAAGTCTCACTGGTATTTTTGAAGGTTGCAATTAAGTTATTATAGGTTACTCTAGAGAATATTGGGCACATTTGCAATTTTGAGTCTTGTCCAAGAACAAGGTATCTCTCCCTTTATTCAGGTTGGCATTATGCCTCTGAAAGTTGGAGTTTTGTTTTTAGTTAGAATGTTTCTTGTTGCTTTTGAGAATGTGATTTTTACTGTATTTTTTTTTCTACTTGTTTTTGTTTGTCATAATATCAATATCAACAACTTCAGTATTTGTTGGTATTTCAGTTAGTTCTTTTGGACTTTCTAGGTGTATAATGTTTCAAATGATGATAAATGTGCTCTTTTTTACTTGCAAATCTCTCATATTGTTCTCTTGTCTACTTACATTGACTAGAATTTCCTTTTTTTTTTCAAGATGGAGTTTTGCTCTTGTTGCCCAGGCTGGAACGCAAAATGGCGCAATCTCCGCTCACCATAACCTCTGCCTTCTGCGTTCAAGTGATTCTCCTGTCTCAGCCTTTCAAGTAGCTGGGATTACAGGAGTGTGCCACCACACCTGCTAATTTTGTATTTTTAGTAGAGACAGGGTTTCTCCATGTTGGTCAGTCTGGTCTCAAACTCCCAACCTCAAGTGATCCACCTGCCTTAACCTCCCAAAGTGCTGGGATTATGGGCGTGAGCCATCACGCCCAGCTTGTGTTGACTAGAATTTCTGAAACAGCATTAAACAGCAGTGATGCTAACAACTACTTTTGACTTCTTTCTTCTTCAGTGGAATTAATGTTATAGGAGTGTTTCACCAGTAAACATACTGCTGATTGTTGATTTGAAAGGTATCTGAGAATATGCGTGTTATATAAAGAAATGAATGTTGAATTTCTTTTTTCTAATTTTTTTTTTTTAATATATTTTGTTTCTGTAGTAGATATGAATGTTGAATTTCACCGTGGGCTTTTGGTTTCTATCATGGGTTTTTTTTGTTTGTTTTTTTTTCTATCATGGGATTTTTATAGGATTTTTCCTTCACGTCAATAAACTATATTAGATTTCCTAATATTGAATAGTGTCTCTTTTAAAATGAGATTGGCATATGGGGTTTTAAATTTGCTTTATATCATCTCTCCCAGGTTTTGGTTTCGATTTTACTTTGTTTCAAAAAAGTTAAGCTTTTCATCTTTTGCTGTGCTCTAGAACAGTTGATATGGCGTTACACTTTAATGTTACTTGAAGATTAGAAGTAATTCATCTGTATCTGAAGAATTAATAGCAGCACTCTTTTGGATAGTTAGCAGCATTTTAGTTTCTTTATTGGGCCTGTTTTTTATTCTGCATAGTATCTTATAATTCTTTTTTCTAAATTTTGGTATTCTTCCTTTTATCTTCCTAAGTGATTAATTTATCTTTAGCTTTATTCATTAATGAAAATATTTATGACTATATGAAGTGATTGGGACGAATAAGTGGTATTTAACACTTTTTGCATTGTCAGACCTGGCAGCTCTAACATCTGGCCTCATTTCCTGACATCCTGGCTCTTTGATTCTCTGATCTGTACTAATATCTTTGTCATAACTACATGAGCCAGTAAATACATTCTCTTTTGAGTTTTTGCTTGTGCTGTCTGCAGGAAACCTTTAGCTGGGTGTTTATGGACATGTCATGGAAAAAGCTTCATGTGACTAAATAATTAAGTTGTTTTGGCCTTGTATTTCTTATTTTTTTGCTATTTCCTTTGTTTTATATCTTTTATTAGGTTGCTGCCCCTCCCACCAAAGAAGCTTGAAAGATGTAAAATTTTGTTAGTACTGCCGGTGAATACCTGTTCAAGTATGCCTAAACCCTTGGCTGGGCGCAGTGGCTCACGCCTGTAATCCCAGCACTTTGGGAGGCCAAGGCAGACAAATCACAAGGTTAGGAGTTTGAGACAAGCCTGGCCAACATGGTGAAACCCTGACTCTACTAAAAATACAAAAAATTAGCTGGGCGTAGAGGCAGGTGCCTGTAATCCCAGCTACTCGGGAGGCTGAGGCAGGAGAATCTCTTGAACCCAGGAGGCGGAGATTGCAGTGAGCTGAGATCACTGCAACTCCTGCCTGGGCAATAGAGCAAGACTCTTATATCAAAAAAAGAAGGAGGGGGAGGGGGAGGGGGAGGAAT
>NW_012116389.1:2344203-2378189 GCF_000951035.1 Colobus angolensis palliatus
GTAGAGGCAGGTGCCTGTAATCCCAGCTACTCGGGAGGCTGAGGCAGGAGAATCTCTTGAACCCAGGAGGCGGAGATTGCAGTGAGCTGAGATCATGCCACTGCACTCCAGCCTGGGTGACAGAGTGAGACTCTGTCTCAAAAAAAAAAAAGAAGTATGCCTAAACCCTTATTTCCTCTCTGTCTGCTTCAGAAAAGTCTATCTGTTGATTCCCACTATGAAGTATGAGGATATGTATTTTCTTTCACCAGTCCAAATCCTTCTTGTTGGTTTTTATTGATTCCCCACTACCTTCCTCCAGTTGAAATTATTTTTACCCTGGGCAACATAGTGAGACCCTGTCTCAACAAAAATACAAAAATTAGCCAAGCATGGTGGCATGCCCCTATGTTCCCACCTATTCAGGAGGCTGAGGCAGGAGGATTGCTTGAGCCCAGGAGGTTGAGGCTGCAGTGAGCAGAGGTTGTGTCTTTGCACTACAACCTGGGGGACAGAGCGAGACTCTGCCTCTTAAAAAATAAAATAACAAATTATTTTTATATCACAGGCATAAGAAAAGTTCATGGTATGTTAGTAAGTAAATAAAGCAAGGTGCCGTACAGTGTGCATAATCTACCATTTTTTAAAGGAAGAAAAATAAGAATATATCAATATTTGCTTGTGTATGAAAAGAAACTGGAAAAATACACAGAAAATTAATCAAAGTGAGTACCTTTTGATAGGGGTGGGAACAAGTCTTCTCATCCTATACCTTTTTCCACTGATTTTTGAGTCATGAGAACATTACCTATTCCAAAGGAAGAACATTTTTAGGTGGTACTTAAAAAAATGTTGCCATTACATAACTTTGTTTCCTAATACTGATAACATTTAAAACCATAATTAACACTGTTTGCATTGTCGTACCTGGCAGCTCTAACATCTGGCCTCATTTTCTTTTATTTTAAAACCGTAATTATAGTGATTTAGGTTTAATTTTGTAAGGTATTAAGATTCAGTGCCCAATGCCGCTCTTCCTCCTAGTTCTCATTCATTAATTCTTTGACTTACATCTCAGGGATATGTATTCAAATAGATATTTCAGGATAAAATGTAATTGTATTTCTTTTGCTAGGTATAGAATTCTTATATTATTCCTTAAAAATGGTAGACCATGCTCAGTTGTCTCCAGTTTGTAATGTAAGGTGTCTAAAGCTGATCTTCTTTCTTTTTTCTTTGTGAGCGATATGATTCTACTGCCTGGATACTAGGAGGCTTTTTTTTTCCGTTTTTATCTCCAAAAATAAATAGCTTTATTAATTGATATCTTGGTGTTGCTCCACTTACATACGTTTTCCTGGTATGTAGTGAATAATTGTGATCTGTGTATTTGGGTGTTCCTTCATTTGTGAAAGTGTATTTTGTAAATATGTCTTTGAATAATTTTGTTTTGAGTAGTAGTATTATTAAATACCTAACTCTGTACTAGGCACTACGCAAGTCTCTGGGGAATATAGTGGTAAGTAAAGCAGTCATGGTCCCTATCTCTCTGCGTTCACACACATCAGTCAGACCTAGGTTATATATAAGTGCCCTTAGTTCATACTAATTATGGCTCATCATATTGTGTAGCAACTGCATTTCCATGTGTCATTCCGAACCAAGATGTGAGCTTCTTGAAACTCAGGCACTATGTTCTTCTTGAAACTCAGGCACAACAGTATATAATGCTGTTGGATTCCCTGACATATGGGTAAGATCTCAGTAAATTTGAGTAAATGGCCCAATGTTATTGAAATGCTGCTCCTGTTTCTTAATCTTCTTCCTAAATTTTCCTCTCTGCGTACCTAGTGTGATCTGTTCTTAACCTTGCTCTTTTTCTCACCCCTTGCTTGTAATTAATTGTTCTATGGGCTACTCTTTGCCTTCTGTAGTATATCAACCCCTGCAACGTTTTTCTACTTGATGCTCACTTTTCCACCTACCATATCTTCTATGTATATAATACATATCTCCTTTTTAAACCATTGACTCTGCAATTCCAGCGCAACTATTTCTGAAAACAAGGAACAGTATTGAAAGATGATGTTTGATTTTATTCCATCTGTGTACTTGGTGATTTTATTCCTTTCACCTAGTGGCCAAATCAGAATCTACACCATGGCATAGACTTTTCCTGTCTGTAGCCAAAGCTTAACATGTGTTGATATTACCTGATTAATCTTTTTTTTTTTTTTGAGGCGGAGTCTCGCTCTGTCGCCCGGACTGGAGTGCAGTGGCCAGATCTCAGCTCACTGCAAGCTCCGCCTCCTGGGTTTATGCCATTCTCCTGCCTCAGCCTCCTGAGTAGCTGGGACTACAGGCGCCCGCCACCTCGCCCGGCTAGTTTTTGTATTTTTAGTAGAGATGGGGTTTCACCGTGTTAGCCAGGATGGTCTCGATCTCCTGCCCTCGTGATCCGCCCGTCTCGGCCTCCCAAAGTGCTGGGATTACAGGCTTGAGCCACCGCGCCCGGCCTGATTAATCTTAATATTGTTCCCCTGTCTTACTTTTAAGGATGTGAATGTTTGTATTTTCGGATTAAATTTAGAAACTAGTCCTGCTTTGTGTCATTTTTTTCCTTAACCATGTATAAAAGCAACATACTAATGTTTACACTAACTGTAGATTTTAGTCTTATCATTATAGAGCTGTGTATTTATTGGCATAACATTAATTCTGTGGACGAATACTATGTATAAGAATAGTATCAATAGTATTGACTGATTCTTGAACTCCTGGTTTCAAGTGATCCTCCAGCCTCTGCCTCCCAAAGCACTGGTATTACAGATGTGCCCAGCCAGTATTGACTGATTCTAAAAGATTACTAAGTTCCACTAAATTATAAGTAGTGTTTGTTGAGTAATAAATTTTTCTTAGATCTTACTTATTCAGTCAGCAGCAGTTAGTTTCCAAAGAGACATCATCAGCAGGGGTTCTTAACTCTTTACAAAGTTGGGGTTACTGGCAAACTCATTTTTCTCATCAGTTTGGGAGTCAGAGAGACTTATGCAAATTCATTCCAGTCTGTTCTTTATTGTAACTACAGCTTAATTTTTTTATCTTCAGTATATTTTGTATTCATAGTTTATGCTTACCATCACCGAAAATATTTACTAACTAATGAACCACATTGCCTTTTTTTTCTTTAAAGACCATACCTTTAGAATATTGTCTATTTTGAGTTTCAAAATAAAAGTATCATCACATGGTAGCCTGTTTTCTATAAAATAATACAATTCAATAAAAAAGTCTGTTGAAAACCTGTTAATCTTGCTAATGAGCTTCAGTTCAAGTTAGTATTTGCTGATCTGTATCCTATAGTGTTCAATCTCAGGATTTAATTTGAAGGGAATTAATACTAGATTACCTCTTTATAAAGGTAGAAATCATAATGCTGTTTTTTTTTTTTTTTGACCTTTTGGTTTTTAAACCCTTCAAATTGCATATATACAAACATTTTAACTTAAGAAAGTAGACTCAACTAATGTCTGAATATCCATAGTTCAGCCTTTGTCATGCCTTGCAAACCTGATTGGGTTAATGTGTGTTTTCAGGATTTTAAAATTGTTTTTCTGGTCTGCCAATGTTTAACCTTGCACCATGTTATTGAGGTGAAAACAATTCAGTTTTGTTGTATTTTTCCTCTTGTTCTTAACAACATAATGCCATAGAGGAGATAAAAACCTCTGCTCTATCCCTTATGCCATGAGGTTCAGAGGGCAAAAGACTTTTTTTTTTTGCACCAAGCTAGAAGAGGGTAAGATATTAGAGGTGAGACTTGTTTTTTCTTTTTTTTTTTTGAGGTGGGAATCTTGCTCTGTCGCCCAGGCTGGAGTGCAGTGGCACAATCTTGGCTCACTGCAACCTCCACCTCCCAGGTTCGAGCGATTTTCTTGCCTCAGCCTCCCGAGTAGCTGGTATTACAGGCGCCTGCTACCACTCCTAGCTAATTTTTGTATTTTTAGTAGAGATGGGGTTTCACCATGTTGACCAGGCTGGTCTCGACCTCCTGACCTCAGGTGATCTGCCTGCCTTGGCCTCCGAAAGTGTTGGGATTATGGACGTGAGCCACCATACCCAGCCGAGATTTTTTTTTTTTAAAAAACCACTCTAGTTAGCTGTCCCTCTCTGAATATTGGATAGGAATGTAATCACATTTTAACTGTTTTCAAGTGTATTATACTACTGGAGGGTACACAATTTCCAATCATCTGTTAAGGAGAAACTAAGAACTTTTGAAACTTTGACCAGCTTTCATTTTGAGGCATTACAAGTTTTTGAAAAAAAACAAAACAAAAAACACCTGATGTTGAAGATACTATGGTCCTAAGAAAAGCCCTACGTTTTGATTATTTGGATTATGTCTTCCGTCCTGAAAAGTAGCCATCTTACAGGGATTGCAAAGATCTAAGTCTTTCTGGTATGCAAAGCTGGATGATTTTGAACTTGACACCAGCTAAGCCATTTCCCAGGGATTTATGAGGACTGATGAAAATACAATTATTATACTGGTAAAATGTTGCTATATAAGTACGGTGATAGTTACTATTACTGATACTATAGGTATTTTTCTAAAATTCTGAAATGACTTTAGATACGTTGCTCCCTGCTTGCAAATCTTGAGTCCTCCTTTCTGCTTGCTTTCTGTCTTTTTGTTCATTCCCTTAGGTTTTAAGAATAGCTACAAAGTTTTGAAAATGCTTTATAGTTTGGCTCTTTTAAAGCTATAGGCTAAGAGTGTTGACACAGGAAGGTCTTCTCACATGATCCCGCTTTACCCATTAACGATGTCTATAATGCAGTATCATTGTGTCCTCCTCAAAGGAAGTGACTGATATGGCCAGGAATAAATTACAATCTTAGTGATACAGAATCATGTTGTATGTGTTCTGAACATGATTTATGCTTGGTCCACAGTTAATTTTTATTTATTCTGTAAGTCCTTTTGAATAAATAAAAATGTTTATAATGGAAAAGATCTTGTAGAATACAGGGAAAAGGAACTCAAGAGAGTTATTAATTGCAAATCAGAACTACATTTCTTATTTTATTGATATGCTTTCAACAGGTCCATAAAGTCACAACTGTTTTTATGGTAATAGATTATGATTCGTCTTTTGTGCTCTCATTCTCTTGTGAATATACAGTCAAGTTTTCCAGAGATTATATTTTAATATGTGATGATATCACTGCCCTGACAGCTAATGGAACGTGTGCTTGTGTATTCTTGTGTTTTAAACATTTCTGAGTTTTAACATTTAATATGGTATATAGCAATAGATATGAACCACATAAACAAAAGCTCAATAATGAGTTTAGAAGAACCCTGAGACCAAAGTTTGAGAACCATTTTTCTCTGGCATAGTTAAATTGAAGTTGCAGACTTTTCCTTGTACTTTCGTGTTTGTTGTAGGGAACCATAACCTCTTTCTGCTCTCTCAGGGAATAGAATGGGAGGTATTGTTTTAAGTCTTGCTCTGTCACCTAGGCTAGAGTGCAATGGCATGGTCGTAGCTCATTGCAGCCTTGAAATCCTGGGCTCAAGTGAACCTCCTGCCTCTCAGCCTCCTCAGTAGCTGGGACTACAGGCATGTGCCACCATCCCCAGCTAATTTTTAAAATTTTTCGTAGAGATGGGTTCTTCTGCGTTACCCAGACTGGTCTCAAACTCCTGACCTCAGGCAACCCTCCCTGCCTTAGCCTCCCAAAGTGCTGGGATTATAGGTGTGAGCCACCATACCTAGCTTAAAATGTGAATTTTAAGTGTGATTGGTGCAATTCAGGAAGGTGGCTCTTAACAGTTCTTGCTTAAAGGAAGAAAGCTGAAAATAAAGAGACAGAGACCTTTCTTTTTAACAATACTGGCCAGAATTACTATCTTTTGATGTACTCTCATCACTGGAAGGGCCCAAGCATAAATCAAACAACTATTGAGAGTATTTTTAAAGAAGATTATAGTTCAGATAGGGGACTATAGTACTACAAGAAATCTAATAATACAAAGTCCCTTTAAAACACACTTAAAATCCTATAATTTTGGGGCTGGAACCACTTTGGCTGCATGTAAATTTTAACAATAACAAATAAAGTGGTGTTCTTGTTCATAGGTATCACCCAGTTAAATGTTTTCCCATTACATCTTTTAACAAATTAAAATGAATTATAAAAATAGACTTTCTAATTTGTTAGCCCTGTTTCTTTCTCCCATTAAAATGATATATTTAACTTGCTTACTACTTTTTTCCCTATGTATTTTATTTCAGTTGGTCGCATTATGTTTCAGCTCTTCTCAGACATATGTCCAAAAACATGCAAAAACTTCCTTTGCTTGTGCTCAGGTAAGTGAATTATTATTTCCGATGAGAAGCTGTGTCTTACAGTTTTACCTTGCTGAACAGAATAGATATTTTCCTGGAAGAATAATGGACTTGTGAAATTAGTTTTGTGAATTAAAAAAAAAAAAAAGAGTTACTTATACTGACTTTTATATGAAATCAGGGAAGCATTTCTTAAGGGGAAGATATTAGAAAGGAATCATCTCAAAAATGAAAAAGAGAGTAAGAATCTACATTATGTAATGGAATCTTCTCTATACGTTTTAGTTTATAAAATAATAGCACACATTCAAAACTGATTTGATGGAATTTTATGAATTTCACTACTTTGAAAAAATTTAGTATTCCAAATTTTACAATAAATTTTAAATAAATAGAAAAAATGGGGAGGGAAACATCTATAATGTTACTTTAAAATTAGAACACACTGGCTGGGCGTAGTGGCTCAAGCCTGTAATCCCAGCACTTTGGGAGGCCAAGGCAGGCGGATCACCTGAGGTCAGGAGTTCAAGACCAGCCTGGCCAACATGGTGAAACCCTGTCTCTACTAAAAATACAAAAATTAGCCGGGCGTGGTGGCAGGCTCCTGTAATCCTAGCTACTCGGGAGGCTGAGGCAAGAGAATCACTTGAACCCGGGAGGCAGAGCTTGCAGTGAGCCGACATCGCGCCCTTGCACTCCAGCCTGGGGGACAAGAGCCAGACTTCGTCTCAAAAAAAAAAAAATTTAGAACACACTGAAATTTTAAATTCTTACTTGGATACACATATGCAATTTTTGCCCTAACTCCTTAATTTGGTTGTTTATTTATTTTGAGACGGAGTCTGACTGTCTCAAAAACAGACTGGAGTGCAGTGGTGTGATCTCAGCTCACTACAACCTCCACCTCCCAGATTCAAGTGATTCTCCTGCCTCAGCCTCCTGAGTAACTGGGACTACAGGCCTGTGCCACCACACCCAGCTAATTTTTTTTTTTGTTTGTTTTAGAGGCAGGATTTCACCCTGTTGGCCAAGCTGGTTTCAAACTCCTGACCTCAAGTGATCTGCCTACCTCAGCCTCCCAAAGTGTTGGAATTACAGGCGTGAGCCACTGTGCCTGACCTCATTCTTTAACTAGAGTGACAAGTGTGTCTAATATTATGTCCTATAGCATGTAGAGTCTGTACCACACAATTTTACATTTACATGCTGCTTTGTATTATTTATTTTGGTTTGCATGCATGTGTGTATGTTAAATTATCATGTCATCTACTTCTTATATCTCTTCCAGTGCCCAGCAAGATTTGACACAGGATTAATTGGTTGGTTCTTTCTATGGAAGGATGTATGTATAATTAAATTTCATTTCTTTTTTTTTTCCAGGAGAGAAAGGCCTTGGGAAAACAACTGGGAAGAAGTTATGTTATAAAGGTTCTACGTTCCATCGTGTGGTTAAAAACTTTATGATTCAGGGTGGGGACTTCAGTGAAGGTAGAGCTAAAAGTTGTGTTCCTAATAACTCCATCTATCAGTTTCTAAAGTATTTCATTATTACTCTTAGTTCTAAATATTGTGTCAATTACAGTATGATATAAAATGTGGTCAGTGAGTACTTGTTGGATGAGTGAATATTATAGATCCAGAATGTATGAAAAAGCAAAGTACCACGTAAGACATTTTATCTTGTTTTTATGCAGCTTATTAATATTATAGTTACTTAGTGAATTCCTTTACAATGAATGCCAAAGTACTGTCTTATTGCTTTTGTTCTAGAATGTTTTTGATGTTGTTACTGTTTGAAATAAGTGGATTGTGAAGATGGCTTTTTTTATGGTATTTATTGTAATGGGATTTGACATATATTTTAAAGATGAAGTTAATTGAGGACTCTGAGAATTTTGATTATTGCAGCAATTATAACATTCTAAGGTTTCCTTCAGCAAATTGAAGCTATCAAAACTGATTTATGTGTTAGTATATTTTTAACGTTCATTATGGCTTAATGGAACTCATTATTTGCAGGTAATGGAAAAGGTGGAGAATCAATTTATGGTGGATATTTTAAAGGTAAGGCTTATTTTACGGTCTTTTGTTTCAGTTCTGATATTAAAGCAAGTTTGATCATATACTTTTAATGAGAAGAGGTTTACTTATAGTTCACTTTTTGCATGAAACTAATGCTGCATGAAAATACTTTATTTGCATGAATTTGGGGATAAATTATATTGTAATATATAATTTTTAATTGACAAGATTAATTAAGGCTAACTTTATGGTTAAACATGACTTTCAGCATGGAGGTTAGGCAACTATATACATGAAAACTCCTATCTTCCTGCCTAAAACTGTCAACATATTCTTTTGTTTATAGAGAATGTGGTCTTTTGCAAAATGAAAAGGTAAGAGAACGAAGCTCAGTAACACAAACTCCAATTCTGTTCCCTTGCACCCTTCCTAATAAATTTATGGACAGTCTGGGTCAGGTTGTGGCTGGATTTCTATATTGCTTGAAGACTTGGAAAATTCTGTGTATTATTTCATACATGCTTCTGTATCTTTTTTCATTTCCCAATGGGTTATTAATTTCACATCAGGGAAAAGAGTCTAGTTGTGGGGTTTTTTTCCCCCTAAACCAAGCAATTTCTTTGAATAAAAGTTGAATTTCCTCCTTTTTCAAAGGTTTGTATGTTTTCTTTTGTATATTAGAACTATGACTGTGTTTATTCTTATAATAGTAGCATCTGCATAAATCTAACTATTGCACTTGCCCCAAAAAGCCTTAGAAAAGTCAGTTGCAGAGGTTTGTAATGAAATCTAATATTACTAGGTTTTAACGCTATAATAGCTTAAGTGTTATAATAGTCTTCTATATTTCCTTTGGGGGAAAATGGATTACTACTCTTTTTCAGAAGCCTGTTCCCAAGGTAATCACTTTTTAAAGTTTTCTGTGTTTCTGTTTGTTCTGAAGAAGATTTGTTTGTATGAATGTTAAAAGGACATTTGTTTTCAAGGATATTCCTGCTGGAATTAAAATAACTCTAAGTGATCTTTATCACAGATTTTTTTCCTTTGAACTAGTAGGAAACAGCTATTTAGCTGGTTCTGTTATGTAGCAATTTAAAACTAATGCTTTAGGCCACTTTGTGGTTGTTACCTGTGGCAGATACTTTTGTACCTTAAAATTGTATTTTGCTATTTAAATTTTTGTTTCACAGGGCTTTCTTGCTTAGATAATTTTGTGATACAATTGAGTATACACATACGTAATTTAGATATGTTCCTGTAACTTAACTATAACATAATTTTTTTGGTCTCATAGTCTAGCTTCAATTCAGTTGAATAATAAATTTACTGTATAAAAATTAAACACCTAAAAAGATTATTAAACTTCTTCCATGTATAGTACATTAGGCAAGCTAATTGGAAATTTGGAGGAAGTAAGCTAGAGATTTTTCTAAAATTTTACTAATTTTCCCTGAAAGTTAATAATTTAAATATCATTTAGCCAAAGTATATTACTACTAAAAGTGACTGTTCTAAGGCTGTTTGTATAAAGTATTAAATATATGTTCTTTTCCTCAAGGCTTTAATTAGTATCTTTTGGCCTTTTTATGCTTTTGTTATTTGATTAGCTTAAATTTTTCTTTTCTGAGTGTTCAGTCGAGTTATCTGTACTGACCAGAAGAGGAATTTCATCTTTTGCTTTCTATTTATTACTTGAACATTACTTTAAAGTGACTTATAATTGGAGACTGACAAATTTGTGTTTTCTTCAAACAGATGAAAACTTTATTCTCAAACATGACAGAGCGTTCCTTTTGTCAATGGCAAATCGAGGGAAACATACCAATGGTTCCCAGTTTTTCATGTGAGTAGGCATAATTCAGAGATGAGCTTTTCTTAAACAGAGAAGCGCTGTTCATAAGAAAGATGGTATAGTTAAACCAAGTTTAATGCTAAAATTCTGTCAGCTTTATTTTTATTATTAATTTCTAATATCATAGAAACTTATAACGTGTAACAACTGCCTCAGCATTCAGCATATATCCTGGATTGGAAGAATGGGACTTAAAAAACTTAAAACTTACACATTGTTTTCAAAATATGCCGTCATCTTCAAAAAAGATGACGGCATATTTAAGCCCCTGTTAAATTTGAGTGCTCACTTACCAAAACTAGATTGGAACATAAACTATTGATGAACATGTAAAAATTGTTCATAGTAGCAGATTCAGTTATTGTACCCCCTCAGCAGGGAAAGCAGTTTGAGTAAACCATTGCATGGTTGTTTTTTCTCTTACTGTTGCTCTTTGAGGCAATTTTGAGAGAGGCACTGTTATTTTCTGATGTTATATAGAGATAGGTGACCTGCTGTTGAGCACGCATTTTAGAAAACTCAAATTTTATGAGGTCTCCGTGCATAATTGAAATAACCCATTGTTGCTATCATTTCCACCAAAATTTATGAGATTGTCACTCAGGAAACTTAAGAATACTAAATTTGCTTTTGAAAAAGCAGATATATTTACATGTATGTGCATTGCACAACCAAAAACTTACCTTTTTCTTATCTGAAAATTCTAAATAAATCCTTTGGCATACTTTCAGTTATACTTTCAGCTTTCTTATCTAAAGCTGCTTCAAAACCTATTTTTATCATAATTCTGTCATATAAAATGTGAAAGCTAACTATCCAGCAGGAGGGTTATTGTTTTTGATTGGAAGTGAATCTCAGTTGTGCTATGTATGTTGGAGAAATATTTCATTAATGATTTATTGAAAACATTTTCTTTGTCATCTTTCTGAATGAATGAGTATGAATGGCGCTTCCCTGTCTTTAAAGGAGTATATTACTGACATATAAAACTCAAATGTTAAATTTTTCTGAAAAATATATTTCTACATGATCTGATAAAGTTCAGATAAGGGGCATTCTATTCCTAAGAATGTCCTAAAAATGGAAAACTGATAAAAGATTATGCTTAGAATTATACAGGTAAAAGACCTACTACAATGGTTGTTCTCTTATCTTTTGATCCCATAGGTTGTTTGTTATTACTCTTCTTTAATAGAGTGATTTTCTATTCTTAACCTTCTTAAGAGCCAATACAAAGCGGAAAGAAATATTTTCAGAAAGACTTTTTAATAGTAACTTAATGTAAAAATTATCCTTTGGTTGAGGTTTCCCATTTCCATTTTTAAGCTTATCTGAACTGTGAACATGAAAAACATAATGATTCATTGGTCAAGAAGCTACCATTTGAGGGCTCTAAAGTTTCTTTTAGATTTCCTTTTTTATATCAGTACAATTAAAATTTGATTTATCAAGTAGCAGCAGCTTCTTGATATTGTTACATACATTAGCTTGTTCATAAAATGTTAGAGTTAAAACTCATTAAAAATGCTATCGTTAAACACACACTAATTAAAATTCAGTATACGAAATTCTCCCTTCAAAAACATCTTATTTTTATTTTATTTAGTACTTGCTTAAGTATTCTCTAGGAATATCTAGTAAAGGCCTTTACTGTTTTCTACATGGCCTAATTTTATGTTGGACTACAATTTTTGAGGAGGAATGCCAAATAATTTTAAATCAATAAATTGCAATTACAATTTTGACGCTTATTTTCAAAGTTAATTTACTTTAGATGGTAGTAAAATCACTGTGAACTTCTGATTGAAAGAAAATTTTTTCTTTTAGTTTGAAATTTCCTTCTAGAAAGGGGTTTGCAGCCCCTTTGGAAAGGAATAAGCAGTCTTGGAAGTAATTGACTATTTAATCCTCCTGTATTTTTTCTAAAGATTTTTGTGTCTGTATACTTTCTTTATGATGGCTAGAAAGATCAGTTCTCAAGAGTTGCAGGATAAAATCAAATTAACTTTCATGTTTCAGAACTAAAACATATCCTTGCATTTATGGGAAGGATAGGTAAAAATGGAGATGGTGGCTGATGAAAGAAAAATCTTTGAAACTATGTTTTTACAAGCCCTATGCCTTTTGGAGTTGAAAATATTAAAATATGATATGCTGTCTTCAGGTTATGTATATGATCACAGATAATAGCTCTGATGGTCACAGAGCTTGCTGATGGCTTCCAAAGGATGGCTCCTGCCTTTTACCCTGTTACCACAGCTCCTCATATGGCACCTTGAGTGTCAGTTCTGGAATCTGAAAAAGAAAGGATAGTGTAAGAATGGTGGTAAAATAAAAAGAATTGTCTTTATAGTTCCTGCTTTATGAGCTCAATAAGGATTTTTAATACATCATTGCAAAATTGTTTTTGTCGTTTTTGTTACAAATCTGTTACTCTGCAATTTCTAAGGAGTAGATTTGGTGCTGTTAGTGTGGGTATTTGCAAAACATCCCTCAAGGATTCTTGTGTTTTGTGCATTAACTACTGTCTTCATTACTTACACATTTAAAAACTCCCCCTTCCTTAGGCATATGTCATTTTTATTCAACGTAATTTTGCTTATATTGCTTTCTTTGGCTGGAACAATTATATACATAATGAAAATCAGATTTTCTTCTATAAATCTATTTGTAACTTTTACAGTAACTTTATTTCTACTACTGTATTTGTTATAATGATTTTGCTCTCGGGGGTCTATATAGAAGAAAACTTGATTCTTTTTGGAATAGTACTGCTCAAGAAATGTGGAAGAAGTGATACATGGCACTATCCCCTTGAATCACTAAGGAAACAGTGGTTTTATTTTGAACGTTTTTGAAGGAATTCAAAGACTTGGGACTAAAGCTACCAGGTTAATTTGGTATTTATTTTGTCCTTTGTATTCTTATTTATTTTTTAGGTTAAAGAATAGGAAGAAACCACAATAAAAACTAGAATTATAGAGTCATAGAATGGAAAAAGATTTAGAGATTATCTAGTCCAACCTTTTCATTCTGTAGATTATGCTAAATTCTTGAAAAAGCATGTAAAGTCCAAGTTATAGAAATTTTACTTATAATCTGGAAGAAACTGATAGCTAGAAAAAGAATCCTGCACACTTATTCAAATTATTAATGCCTTTACTATAAATTTAAGCTTATTTAAGCTCAAAATTTTATTAACCACTCTGCTCTGAATTTATTTTAGTTAAAGATTAGAAACATCAAGCATTTTGCTGGAAAACAAAATGACATTTGGGGAAACATTCTTTCCCCTTTTGCTGTTAGTGATAGCTTATTAATTCTGACTGTAATTGTCATTGTCTTTATATACATTAATCAAAAAGACAAAGATGTTGTATAAAATAGTCATGAAAAAGATTAAGTAAATAGTTTATAGCTCTGTAGTAAGTAACTTTTGGGATAGGACACTAATATAGCTGTCAGGAAACCTTGATTTTAGTTTCATATGTACCTTCAGTTAGTTTTTCTTAAACATTGGTATGAAAATATGGATATAAAAGGAAGAAAGTGTTTTGTAGGGTAGTCCTAAGTTTCTGAATGTGTGGAATGATTTGTGTGCAAACATTGTCTTGCCTAATGGAAATAGTCATAATTGCCTAGTTTTCATTAGTCTGAAAAATGTCTTAAAGAAGTATTGGGCTCATCTTAAATCAAGAGCAACAGAAGTCTCTTCATCAGCTGCTGTTAGAACGTGAGTCTGCACAGCTGTAGAGTAGGTCTGCAGAGCCTGCAAGAACAGTTCCTGTCACTGGCCACTGTCAGTGGTCATTAATAATTATAACAATGTAAGAAAACAAGATAATGTAGAAGAGTCAAACTTTGAACTTTAAACAAAACATGTTTGCTACATTTTAGCAGTCATAAATAGGGCAATGGGGGGGCGGGGCATAAGGAGTTCTAGAATATGTTTTATGTCATTTAAGAATCTGACTTGCAAGTACCTGAAAGGGAGAGGAGTGCTAATTGTTGCAAAGTAGTGGAGCAAGGAGAGTTGAGGAGTGGTTGGTTTTAAGGGGTTTGTAAAGCTATATTGACATTTTGGGTAATAAAACTAGATTTGGGGTAGAAATGCTTTTTCTACCCACATATTCATAAATTTATGTGAGAGGAAATGCTAGTAAGTGTTAATAACCTGAGAAGTTCTAGCTTTTTCCTTCCTTTCTTTTGGGGTAATACAATACCTTCATATGTTGACTTCAGATTTTTTCATGAGCTAAGATGTTTGTGAAACTTAGCCATAAATCAAATTCTCTGAATATCAAGTGTCATCCCTAACATCCAGGCTTAATAACTTAATGTTTATGTAACTTATGTACTAGCAATGTGGAAGAAATTTTTTATCTAGTAATGTTTGGTGTGTATTACGTTAACTTAGTGCTGATTTTTAGAAAGCACTTCTATTGTGGTGCCTTTTGGAACACATGGGTAGAGCATTGTCAAGTGGCTTGGTTAGTTTCCATTACCCTTATACAAGTGTTGTCATTCTGTACAATTTGGTGCCTCTTCCCTGGCAGCATGATAGTTTCAGGAGTTGAAGGGAAAGCATCGCATGTTAAAAGCTAAAGTGGACAGAAGTTACCTTTATTTCCCTCTTCCATACTACTTTACAGCTACAGTCACTTATTTGTTTTTTTTGCAACATTCATTGAAAACTCCACATTATTTCAAATATTATGTTCTTTTTTTGACACTTATTCATGTTGTGGATGCCTTTATGATAAATTTAAGCTTCTTTTTAAATATTTCAAGATTTATTACATTCAAAACTCTTATAAAGCATTTTGTTCATGGTATAATAGTATTTTGATCTGAGTAGTAATCGATTTATTTGTTTAAATACAGATAAAAATTGGTCAGTGTGTGTTCTCTGAAAAAAATTCTTCATAATGGGGAAAATCAGAGATTAGACAGGAAAAGAAGATATGGTGGCTAAGATTTGACTGCACTTACGCTTTCATCTCTCTTGCCTTTTTATTCTCTGAGAAGGTCCCTGAAATTGTAGTTAGTTATGCTGCTTTATTATTATGTTCAGTGACTTAACTTCAATGTGCATGTAATGTCACTGAACAGTAACTCCTGAAGGTAGTCTGTTGTGGTATGTCACCAAACAAAGGTTTCAAATGTAGAAGCATGGAAGGTTCTTTAACTGTTTGATGTGAGTTAGTTAAAAGTTCCTTGAAATTTTGTTTTGGATGATCTTAACTCACTTTTTTCTAATGAAATTTTTGCTTTCAACTGGTAGTAACTGCTCCTGGGCATTCAGATTTTTTATATCTATGTATGTATTCAAGATGCACTATCTCTTTTGAGAAAATATTGTCTTAGCTAATTTCTGGGATTTGTGAAAGGAAATGTAATATGTTAATAGCTATTATTGGCACTCTGTGTTACAATATTAAGCATCTAAATAGATTCCCACTTAGCCACAATGCTTTTCTTAAGCATAATTCATCTCTATGTAAATATCCCATATGAAAGAAAATTTAGAGCCCTCCATTTAAAAAAGCTTTCTTGCTCTGCATAAAACTTGAAAATATTTAATTTCAAAGTTATATTGATATTAAAACATAGATTCAGTCTTGTCTTAAAAGTGTATTACAATTTATTTCTTGCCATTTTTGTGTAAAATTTACAGAAAGAGTGTTACACCGTGCGCTCCAAAGGTAATGTCTCATTACTCTAAGGCTCTCTCTCTTTCTTTGCCTTTATCTCTTTAATTCTGTTGTTATGTGCATTGAAACATTTTAAGAAAAAAAAAACTTTCTGCTTTATCTGTATAGCAGCAGTACATGTAAAACAAGTGCGTTTTATTTTTCATGTTTAATCCTGGGAACTATATTTTAACTTCAGTGGCTCGTTTCCACCAAGTTCCTGTACATCTTCTGGTGGGGGAGTGGGGTTATAGTTTGTAGTATGGTTTTAGTTCTCATTTCAGTGTGGAATTAGTCATTTCTGTATAAGGGCAAAAGCTTATCTGATAACGGTATAAAACTATAGATTGGTTTTGGAGTAGCAGTGACGCTTGTCAATTTCTAGGATTCATAAGGCTTAAATACCTTGCACACATGTTTTTTAAAGTAGATTCAGGGGTCGGGGAAACAGGAAAATCACTGTCTCTAAGTAAAAGAGAAAATGGAAATGCATAAATATTGAAAGGTTTTATAATTTGAAATGTTCTTTGTGGTTTTTTCTTTTTTAGGTATGTTTTCATAAGCATATATACATTTTAAACATTTTTCATAGCCTCTGACCTTAATTTACTGAGCATGTGTCACCATTGCACAGCTCTTTAAACAGCTGCTTTTAAGATCAATGCAATTATTTTTTCCATTGAAAGTTCTGAAAGATTAAGAGTTAGTGAGATGAACTCTCTGCTTTTAGTAGAATTGAATAGTCTGGACTGTGCATATTAGTTCTCTCTGCTCTTTTGTAACCCTCTTTGGCTAATGTCCTCTGTTCATCCATGTATTAGCCAAGTGCCAGTAACCCTGCTTTACATTGGGATTTCTACTCCTGGAATGTAGGTTGAGAACCCCAGAGGGCTTATTTTTGTTAAATATTTTTAGTATTCTTAATATGTAATTTAATCCAATTAAAGTACAAACATATTTCTGTATCTTGAGTTGCAGATGCAAGTAATGGACTTAAATCATTCACATCAGATTTAGGCACCATGGGCAGGCAGAGTTGTCCTTGAAAGAGTCATTCCTGTCTTCATTTGTTTTCTGTACTACTACAATAAAGGACCAAGTTTGCCCATTCTTGGCAGTTTTCATTTGAATGAAAAACTAAAATTTGAATATCATAAAGATAGCTATTCCATCCTCAAATTGAATCTCAAGTAGTATGTTGGTGCATCACTATGTTACTCTGGAATGTTTTATTTCACCATTTTCTCCAAAGGTTTGCCATAAGGTGGTTTTTACAGCCTTTCTGTTAGCCAGGATGGCAAATTGAATTGGGCTCTTTATGTTTTAAGTAAAATTTGCAGGCTTTCCCCAATACTACAGGATCTGTGAGTTATGGGGGAAAGGATCAAGGAAGGAGAAGGAATGTATCTAATCTGGAAACCATACATTGTTTTTACTTCTACATATTTGGGGCTGACCCCTTACATTGTAGAAAAATTTACTTTTTTAAAAGCACTTTTGGCCGGGCGTGGTGGCTCACACCTATAATCCCAGCACTTTGAGAGGCCAAGGCAGGCGGATCACCTGAGGTCAGGAGTTTGAGACCAGGCTGGCCAACATGGTGAAATCCCATCCTATTAAAAATACAGAAATTAGCCAGGCCTCGTGGCGCATGCCTGTAATCCCATCTGCTCAGTAGGCTGAGGCAGGAGAATCACTTGAATCTGGGAGGCAGAGGTTGGAGTGAGCTGAGATCGCGCCATCGCACTCCAGCCTGGGCAACAGAGTGAGACTCCATCTCAAGATAAACAAATAAAAATAAAAGCACTCTTTACATCTTTCATATAATAGAATCACTAGCTTCTGTACAAATTTCTTGTCTTTAGTGTACTTTGGTAAAGTTTTATAATTAAAGCACATTTCTATCTTGAAGTTACCATCCAAGACGGTTTCTGGATGCTAGTTTAATGGTTTAAACACTAGTGGCTCATTAATTCACTAGATAGTTTTTGTTTTGTTTTCTTTTTGCTGGCTGTTTTTATTTTTATAATTACATTGGCGTGAATTTCCACTTTTCAATCTTCTAAGGAATATTTGAGATTTGTGCTTTTAAAACTTAATATTTTCTTTAAAATTCTGGAACTACTTAAGTTGACATTTTAATTTTTTTAAGTTAAATTCTGTAGTGCTCTTACAGAACTGAATATTCTTAATGTAAGTATAAGCGTTACAAATCCTTGTACAATGAATATTTTTAGCATTGTTACAAAGGTTAAAAACTGGGTTTTGTTCACTTACATGTCTTAAAATTGCCTTAAAATGAATACAAAAATTTATGTGGGAGCTTCTAGTACAGTTGACTGCTTTAACATGGCCTGATATCTAGTGATATTTTTCTCTTTCAAATTTTCTATCTCTTATATATCTATTTCTCATTCTTATAAATCAAGATGCTTGTGGTATATAATTCTGAGTCTAATTATCTGCTTTTGAATGTTTTCCACTGCAATTCATATAATGTGAAGATCTGTGAAAATGCTATGGGAAAACTAGCTTGGGTTCAAAATATCTTAACCAAATGTACCCCGTAGGCTTCCCAAGAGTGACTGTCTGACAGTTGGTGACTGTAGAAGAAGCCGGTTGGGTGTTTTCTGGGCCATGGAAATTTAAAATGTCTGTAATGTTATCCATCATTACTTTGCTGTCAGAAGGGATGGCAGATTGAAGCTTTTCTCCCTATCGCATTTTCAGAGTTGCTGTGTCAGAGCTTCACCTTGGGTGAAGAAAGATGGGCAGGAATTCTGGAAACAGAACTCCTAAGACCTACCTCTGTCTGCCTGCCTAAAAATGTGGACTGACTCAGTATGAGAAATAACAAATAAGAAAACATTTAAGTGTGTGAGGCAAATGTTAATCACACTTTCTTTCCATAGGGCAAATAAGAGGTGCTTTTCTTATTTAATTATGCTGATAAATTTTGAGTTTTTTTTTTTTTAAGTGTTTTGTTTTGTTGTTTTGGATTTGAGAATAACTTTAATTTTTATGTGTATTCATATTGTGTATTTATGGCTATAAGAAATCAAACTGATTTCATATATATACATATATAATCTAATAGAGATGATTGTAATTCATTATAATTTTGAGTTTTTTAAATTAGTAAAATGGCTACTATTGCTGTTTTGGGGTTTTTAAGGTTAGATGTATATCATGTTTAACTTTTTCCCCTATCTTTTTATCTTTACTTCTTTGTTCTCTACATGCTGTGTTTAAATCTTTCTGCTCTCTTCACCTGAACACATCCTGTTTGACATCATCTTTGTGTTGGTGTTTATTACATAGTACCACAAAGCCTGCTCCACACCTGGATGGGTAAGAGTTACATTCTTACTACATTGGGGAAGTGTTTGGGTGGCCAGCCATAAACAGAGAGTGGACCATGGTTGAGCCCTCAAGGGAGCCCTCTTGATGGCTGGCTTAATTTCATAGCCAAACTATTCTTTAGAATCACAGAATACAGTCATTTTGAAACCCCATGGCTCTCATGTCACTGAAGGAGTTAATCTGTGCTCAGGGATGGCCTTCTCAGCAATATAATTCTTTTTTTTTTTTCTGTTTTCCAAAATGGGTCAGATAGTAAGCAGTACAATTTCAGGTGTCCCTGTAAGGAAGGTTTCCAAGTACCAAGTGAAGTCTGAATGTTACAGAATCTTTACCCTAAAATGGTTAAGAACCATTGTATTAAAGGCAGAAAACTGAGGCCCAGTTTGCATAATGGTTTCCTTTTATGAAGCAGATTTCAAGTTCTCATTCCATTCTAGTTGCTTCATACAACAGACAGTTTAGTTTTATTTTCAGGTCTGTGGACATGTCATTGATTACAATTAATTGTCTTGATTACTGTTTATAGCTTAATTATCATCAAACCAATTGTTTCTTGAATTTGTATTATGACAGGGTGCATGTCGTCTTTGGACTAGTTATTTCTGGTTTTGAAGTAATTGAACAAATTGAAAATCTGAAAACCGATGCTGCAAGCAGACCATATGCAGATGTGCGAGTTATTGACTGTGGAGTACTTGCCACAAAATCAATAAAAGATGGTAAGAACTGTTTTGACAGTAGATGAAACTGAGCCACAGGTACAGCATTGTTGAAGACTGTAACTAGATTTGAGGAGTGGAATTGGTGGCATAGCAATAGCCCTTGGTGCCTCTGAATCATACCTTACACATTTAATCTTTTAGCATATCTTGTCAAATCTTACTTTTTCTTACTTCCCTTGCCACCAGCCTGATCCAAACCGCCAGTATTTTGTGTCTGGATTATTGCCGTAGCGTTGTAACTGTTTACCTTGCCTCTGTCCTATAATCTTTTGTCAGCAGCAATAGCCTCCTAACTAGTCTCATTGCTTATATCCTAGGCCCGCTATGGTCTGTTCTTAACAGCAACCAGAGTGATCCCTTTGAACCATAGTTTGCATTCATGTCACGCCTGCACAGAACTCTCCAAGGACTCCCTTCTTCAATCATCCAAAGCAGAAGTCTTTACGGTGGTCTCTAAGGCCCTGGTTGGTCCAGCTGTCTGCTGTCTCTTTAAACTCTTCCCTTATTCATTGCCTTCCAGGCACATTGACCCTTTTTCAGAGATGCCAACCACTCAGGTTCTTTGTGCTGCCTATTCTCTTTGTCCGGAACAGCCTTCGTTAAGATATCTGCGTGACACGGTCCCTTGCTCCTTTAAGTCTCTGTTCAAATGTTGTGTTAAACTACCCCAGTCTTCCTATTCCCTTGACACTGCTTTGTTTTTCTGTCTTAGCACTTATCATTTGTCATATTATGCAATTCTTTTTTTTTTTTTTTTTTTGAGACAAGGGTCTTGCTCTGTTACCCAGGCTGGAGTGCAGTGGCACTCCACTCAGCTCACTGCACCCTCCACCTCCTGGGTTCAAGTGATTCTCCTGCCTCAGCCTCTGGAGTAGCTGGGATTATAGGCATGCACCACCATGCCTGGCTAATTTTTGTTAGTTTTAGCAGAGACATGGTTTCACCATGTTGGCCAGGCTGGTCTTGAACTCCTGACCTCAAGTGATTTGCTCACCTTGGCCTCCCACAGTGCTGGGATTACAGATAGGAGTTGCTGCACCAGTCCTATTTCTTGTTATTTGACCCAACCAGAATATAGGCTTCAAAAAGACAAGGGAGTTATTTCCTTACAATCTTGCCAGTAATTTTATTATAAACTTGAAAAAAGCTGTCTATACTTAATTTTTTGTTTGCTGTATGTAAAGCATATTTTATGATATTCAGTAAACACATTTTTTACTCTGAAAGGTAGACACTGATGTTTAGTACTAATGTCTTTATTAATGTTTCTTAAAAGTTTTTGAGAAAAAAAGGAAGAAACCAACTCATTCAGAAGACTCGGATTCCTCTTCCAATTCCTCTTCCTCTTCAGAGTCATCTTCAGAAAGTGAAATTGAACATGAGAGAAGCAGAAGGAGGAAACATAAGAGGAGGCCAAAAGTTAAACGTTCTAAAAAGAGGCGAAAGGAAGCAAGCAGTTCAGAAGAACCAAGGAATAAACATGTAATGAATCCAAAAGGGTATGTGTAAAACACCAATGTACTCTTACCTAAAAACAAACTCTCTGGAATGGGAAAAGTATGTATAATTCTATAAACTCAATTTTATTACCTGTTAGTGAAAAAGGATAGCATTTTTTAAACTTTATCTAAATTGAAATCTGGCAAATCTAGGAGTAGGTAGCATAGGCATTTCATTTCAAAGATTTGTGTGTTTTCAGTTTTCAGGTCAAAATAGTCCTAAGAATTCTTTTTTTTTTTGAGACTGCGTCTCGCTCTGTTGCCCAGGCTGGATGGAGTGCAGTGGCACGATCTTGGCTCACCACAAGCTCTGCCTCCTGGGTTCACGCCATTCTCCTGCCTCAGCCTCCCGAGTAGCTGGGACTACAGGCGCCTGCCACCATGCCCGGCTAATTTTTGTATTTTTAGTAGAGATGGGGTTTCACTGTGTTAACCAGGATGGTCTCGATCTCCTGACCTTGTAATCTGCCTGCCTCGGCCTCCCAAAGTGCTGGGATTACAGGCGTGAGCCACCACCCCGGGCCTTTTTCTTTTTTTCTTTTCTTTTTTTTATTTGAGATAGGGTCTTGCTCTGTTACCTAGGGTGGAATACAGTGGCACAATTATAGCTCACTGCATCCTCCACCTCCTGGGCTCAAGAGATCTTTGTGTGTCAACCTCATGAGTAGCTAGGACTACAGGCGTGTACCACTATGTCTGGCTAATTTTTAAATTTTTTGTAGAGACAGGGTCTTCCACTATGTTGAACAGGCTGGTCTCTGACTCCTGGCCTCAAGCAATCCTCCCACCTAGGACCCCTAAAGTACTGGGATTACAGGTGTGAGCCACAATGCCTGACCTCCTGGAACTCTTAAAATAAAAAAGTTAGGATCGTTTACCAATTTTCCTGTCAAAATTCTAGTCTTTGGGTTTTTCACTGGGTTGATATATTTTCTCTTTGTGAAAATCATATAACTCTTTTGAGTGAGACTTGTTAGCTATCATTAATTATGCTGTTGTTTCAGTGTCTAATTTTATGTGCTTTTATTATGAAATGCAAACATTATACATTTTAATCAGCGACTTGGTTTGTTCAAAGTCACTCTGAGAGGAGTGATACCAATGAAAAAAGGTCAGTTGATTCCAGTGCTAAAAGGGAAAAACCTGTGGTCCGCCCAGAAGAGATTCCTCCAGTGCCTGAGAACCGATTTTTACTGAGAAGAGATATGCCTGTTGTTACTGCAGAACCTGAACCGTAAGTTGGATGACTACACTATATATTTTTATTTCTCTGAGACACAGTTCTGTCAGCTCATTGCATTCCACACTCATGTATGGAACATGATCCATGTTTGAAGCACATTGAAAGATACTATGGGAGTATTAGATTAATGAATGATATGTAGGAAATATGGGACATACCAGATTATTGAGTGATATGTACCGTATCTTTCAGAATTCACATTCTAGTAGGGAGAGGAGGTTGGGCAAGTTGGTCAGGGAAGCTCTTATTGGTGATCTGGAAAGATTTTATTCCTGATCTTCTTGCCTTTGCCTTTTATTAAAGGGGTAAGGTTTTAGTTATCAGAATAGAGAGTTAGTTGAATTCTTCAGATCCATTTGAGTGATGAAGCATGCTTTCTAATTTGAATAGTGTATAATTAATTGCATGGTGAGTGGAGATACAATTTAGTATCATAAATAAGTTACTTTTGTCAACTTGTTCAACGATTACTTCTCTGCATTGGAAGAGTGAATGTGTCGCTTTAGATTTAGTCTGAGAAAATAGTATTTAATGTATTTTGTATATTAAAGTTTAGAATTATTAAAAGAAAATGTTTCATGAACAGAAATACCATAATGGCTGGTGTTATTGATAAGTTCCCTATGAAGAGTTATTTTGAAAGCTGAAAAGTATAAGAGTCCTTGTTTATAATTAGGTCTCTGCATAAAGTTATTTAGTTTATTAAATATTTTTAAAGCCTGATATTGTCTTGTTTTAAAAAGTGATTGCAAAATGGCATGTATCTTTGAATTAATAGCTTAACATAATATGTTTTCATTATTAAAAATTCTAGCTTCTTTGCTTATTTTTAATTTTCATCACAATCTTCTTTTCCTAGGAAGATTCCTGATGTTGCACCCATTGTAAGTGATCAGAAACCATCTGTATCAAAGTCTGGACGGAAGATTAAAGGAAGGGGCACAATTGTATGTGTGATAAGACTTTTTTTGAAGTTATGTATCTAATAAAAGATTTTTACCTATTGTTAAAATCCTAGCTTTAATTTTAGATATAATACAAAATCTATTCAAGGAACTAATTGTATTTTCCATGGTTATGGGAAGGTATTGCTGTTAGAGCAAAGTATACTGCTGTGTTTGAATGGGTTTAATTGAGTATGAAAGGAGGAACATGTGAAACCATCAGTGAGTATGCTGAGAAATCATTAAGACTTTAAAGAGGAAAATTTTATGTGGATTACAGGTGAATCTCAGCCTTGTCCATCTCTTTTAATGCCTTATTTGAAATAACTTCACCTGAGGCCGGGCGTGGTGGCTCAAGCCTGTAATCCCAGCACTTTGGGAGGCCGAGACGGGTGGATCACAAGGTCAGGAGATTGAGACCATCCTGGCTAACACGGTGAAACCCCGTCTCTACTAAAAAATACAAAAAACTAGCCGGGCGAGGTGGCAGGCGCCTGTAGTCCCAGCTACTCGGGAGGCCGAGGCAGTAGAATGGCGTAAACCCAGGAGGCAGAGCTTGCAGTGAGCCGAGATCTGGCCACTGCACTCCAGCCTGGGTGACAGAGTGAGACTGTCTCAAAAAAAAAAAAAGAAATAACTTCACCTGAACCTAAAATAAAAGTTAAAAAGAAAAAAAAAAAGAACTTTAGACCATCCTTTTGGTAACTTAAATCATTACCTTTGATGGGATGATCTGAGATTGGGTCTTTCACTTAACTCTGTCATATAGCTGACTGTCATGGAGAGGCATTTTAAAAAATAGCATTCTTTTTGTTTTTAAAGCGCTATCACACACCTCCAAGATCAAGATCCTGTTCTGTGTCAGATGATGATGACAGCAGTGAAACTCCTCCTCACTGGAAAGAGGAAATGCAGAGATTAAGAGCATATAGACCACCCAGTGGAGAAAAATGGAGTAAAGGAGATAAGTAAGAACTTTGAGTAAAAACACAATCCTGTGTCTGTAATATTTTAAGTGTTAAAGGGATTGGATACAATTCTGGACTTTTCATTAAAGAGTCAATGAAAGATTCACAGTCAGAATTAGACTGTGACCAAAGGAAACACATTTGGGACTACTTGGTGAAAGTAGTACTCTTAACTAGTTGGGCTTTTCAATCAAAATCCTGTTCTCCTTAAATAAAAACTATAAGCCTGTATCTTTTAATGACCTCTTAGTCAATTTTAGAAATAATTAGGACTTAGAAATTATATAGCAAATT
Organism: Colobus angolensis palliatus; assembly: GCF_000951035.1. Classification (NCBI taxonomy): domain Eukaryota; kingdom Metazoa; phylum Chordata; class Mammalia; order Primates; family Cercopithecidae; genus Colobus; species Colobus angolensis. The sequence goes on from NW_012116389.1 coordinate 2,369,142, forward strand.
CTTTCCTAGCCAGCCAGGTCACTGATGAGTTCATTGGTAAATGGGAAAACCTGCACTCGGTGTGCATGTTGACTTTTGATCTCGGAGACTGTTGCTTTTTTAGAAGTGTATACATCTCTTACCTTCAGTACTGTCCCACAGTGGAATATTTATTTTAGGAAGGGGACAGGCTCCAGAATAGCTAGTGAAAAATATGCTAATGGGACCCTGTGTGATCCTCCATGGTAGTATTCTCTTTTTCTCTGGGGCATCCTGCAGAGTGGTTTGGAATTGGGAAAAGGAGGAAAAGGAATGCATCTGCTGTGTAGAAGTGGCTCAGACACAGTGGTGCTGAGGACTTCCAATTTTGAACCTTGACATAAACGCTCAGATTGTAAAGCCTATATCTGTTTTTGTGTACTTTTTCCTCAATTTCTTTTTTAAGTGGTTTACAGTCTTAGGGGAAATCTGGATTACCTCTGTGAGGCGGAGAAAAAACAAACTTCATGCTAGTTTCAGGCAGCTATCCTGCATCTTCAGAAAATCAACAAATTGTTTAAGACCTTGGTTTGACTCACCCTCAGAAACTGTTCTGAGAGGCAGAGGGTTGTGAGCAGGTAATAGCCAGGAACTCTTGTGATTGAGTTCAGCAGTATTCTTGTGATTAGTTGGTTTGGTTTTCAAACACATTTTCTTAACATATGTAAGGTTCTTTGCTTAGCTTAAAAAAAAAAAATCCTTTTATAAGTGAATTTGTTAGTAGTTCTCAGTGTGTGTCTCTGAAAGCATAACAAGACAGGCCTATAACTCTGATTCATGCTTCCTGCGTGTGCTTAAAGTGTTAATGGGGTCAGGAACTTTGTTGTTAACAAAGCTGTGTCTTAGGCGTAGAAAACATGCTTATAAATCACCACATGAATATTATGTCCTTTCTATAGGTTAAGTGACCCCTGTTCAAGTCGATGGGATGAAAGAAGCTTGTCCCAGAGATCCAGATCATGGTCCTATAATGGATATTATTCAGACCTTAGTACAACAAGACACTCTGATGGCCACCATAAAAAACGCAGAAAAGAAAAAAAGATTAAGCATAAAAAGAAAGGGAAAAAGCAGAAACATTGCAGAAGACACAAACAAACTAAGAAGAGAAGGATTCTTATACCGTCTGACATAGAATCCTCAAAATCTTCCACTCGAAGAATGAAATCCTCTTGTGATAGAGAAAGGAGTTCTCGTTCTTCCTCATTATCGTCTCATCACTCATCAAAGAGAGACTGGTCTAAATCTGATAAGGATGTCCAGAGCTCTTTAACCCATTCCAGCAGAGACTCATACAGATCAAAATCTCACTCACGGTCTTATTCTAGAGGAAGCTCAAGATCAAGGACTGCGTCAAAGTCCTCATCACAGTCTCGAAGTAGATCAAAGTCCAGATCTAGTTCCAAGTCTGGGCACCGAAAGAGAACATCAAAATCACCAAGAAAACCAGCTTCTCAGTTAAGTGAAAATAAACCAGTTAAAACAGAACCTTTAAGAGCAACCATGGCACAAAATGAAAATGTAGTAGTACAACCAGTTGTAGCAGAAAATATTCCTGTAATACCACTGAGTGACAGTCCGCCCCCTTCAAGATGGAAGCCTGGACAGAAACCTTGGAAGCCCTCTTATGAGCGAATTCAGGAAATGAAAGCTAAAACAACCCATTTGCTACCCATCCAAAGCACTTACAGTTTAGCAAATATTAAAGAGACTGGTAGCTCATCATCCTACCATAAAAGAGAAAAAAATTCAGAAAGTGATCAGAGCACTTATTCAAAATACAGTGATAGAAGTTCAGAAAGCTCACCAAGGTCAAGGAGCAGATCTTCTAGGAGTAGATCTTATTCCAGATCATATACAAGATCACGTAGTCTAGCTAGTTCACATTCAAGGTCTAGGTCTCCATCATCTAGATCTCATTCACGAAATAAATACAGTGATCATTCGCAGTGTAGTAGATCATCTTCATATACTTCTATTAGCAGTGATGATGGAAGGCGAGGTAAGAGGAGACTTAGATCCGGTGGGAAAAAAAATAGTGTTTCACATAAAAAACACAGCAGCAGCTCTGAAAAGACACTTCACAGTAAATATGTCAAAGGTAGAGACAGGTCTTCATGTTTGAGAAAGTATAGCGAGAGCAGATCATCTTTAGATTATTCTTCAGACAGTGAGCAGTCAAGTGTTCAGGCTACACAGTCAACCCAGGAAAAAGAGAAGCAGGGCCAAATGGAAAGAACACATAATAAACAAGAAAAAAACAGAGGTGAAGAAAAATCCAAGCCTGAACGGGAATGCCCTCATTCAAAAAAAAGAACTTTGAAAGAGAATCTTTCTGATCACCTTAGAAACGGCAGTAAGCCCAAAAGGAAGAATTATGCTGGTAGTAAATGGGACTCTGAGTCAAATTCAGAACGAGATGTAACTAAAAACAGTAAAAATGACTCCCGGCCATCCTCTGACAAGGAGGAAGGTGAGGCCACATCCGATTCTGAATCAGAGGTTAGTGAAATTCACATCAAAGTGAAACCCACAACCAAGTCGTCTGCAGATACTTCACTGCCTGATGATAATGGTGCTTGGAAATCAAGCAAACAGCGCACATCAACTTCTGAGTCTGAGGGGTCCTGTTCCAATTCGGAGAACAATAGAGGAAAGCCACAAAAGCACAAACATGGGTCAAAGGAAAATCTTAAAAGAGAACACACCAAAAAAGTGAAAGAGAAATTGAAAGGGAAAAAAGACAAAAAGCACAAGGCTCCAAAACGAAAGCAAGCATTTCACTGGCAGCCTCCACTAGAATTTGGCGAAGAGGAGGAGGAGGAGGAGATTGATGACAAGCAAGTTACTCAGGATTCAAAAGAGAAAAAAGTTTCTGAAAACAGTGAAACCATAAAAGATAATATTCCAAAACCTGAGAAATCCTGTGAAGAGGGCAACCTTTCAGGTAAACATAATACAGTGACTGTTTCCTCAGATCTTGATCAGTTTACTAAAGATGATAGTAAACTCAGTATTTCTCCCACAGCTTTAAATACTGAGGAAAATGTGGCCTGTTCGCAAAACATTCAGCATGTTGAAGAAAGTGTTACCAATGGAGTGGAAGATGTGCTTCAAACAGATGACAACATGGAGATCTGTACTCCTGATAGGAGTTCCCCAGCAAAGGTAGAGGAGGCTTCCCCTCTAGGAAATGCACGGCTTGATGCCCCAGATATAAACATTGTTCTGAAGCAGGATATGGCAACAGAACATCCTGAAGCAGAGGTAGTAAAACAGGAAAGCAGCATGTCTGAAAGTAAAGTGTTGAGTGAAGTGGGGAAACAGGACAGCAGCTCTGCTAGCTTGGCTAGTGCTGGAGAAAGTACCAGGAAGAAGGAGGTGGCTGAGAAGAGCCAGGTCAACCTCATTGATAAGAAATGGAAGCCCCTGCAAGGTGTGGGGAACCTGGCAGCACCTGCTGCCACATCCAGTGCTGTGGAAGTTAAGGCGTTGACCACTGTGCCTGAAATGAAACCACAAGGCTTGAGAATAGAAATTAAAAGCAAAAATAAAGTTCGGCCTGGGTCTCTCTTTGATGAAGTAAGAAAGACAGCACGCTTAAACCGTAGACCAAGAAATCAGGAGAGTTCAAGTGATGAGCAGACGCCTAGTCGGGATGATGATAGCCAGTCCAGGAGTCCAAGTAGATCTCGAAGTAAATCTGAAACCAAATCAAGACACAGAACAAGGTCTGTCTCCTATAGTCACTCAAGAAGTCGATCGAGAAGCTCCACATCATCTTATCGGTGAGCAATATTCTCTTTCCTTCTCCCAAAGAGAGTCTGTTATTGTTTAGCTTGGAAGAATATCAGAATTAGGGACAGAATCACTATTTCCAAATATCTGAAAGGAATAAGAAGTCTTGTTTTGTGTGATTCAAAGAGTAGATTGAGGACTTAGGGAGAGGGAATTTCAGGAGGAGAAATTTGGGCTGGGTTTACAAAACTCTATTACTATCAATTTAAAGCTCTCTGTCACTAGAAATGAGTTCCCATGATAGTTGGTAAATTCTCCATCTTTAAAGGTGAGGCTGCTTCTTGCCAGTCAGCGATGCCTTAGAAGGGAATGCTGAATTGATAGAATATATAGAATTTGCAGATCATTAATCTAACCTTCCATTTTACACATGTGGAAGGTGAGGGCCAGAGAGGCAAAGTTACCTGCCCAAGACATGTGTCTTAGCTTAGATGTGGGATAGGGATAAACACGATCATCTTCAGGTTTTTTTGTTGTTGTTTGAAAAGCAATAAAAGAATTTAAAACACCTTTTCCTCAACTTTGTCACTCTGCACCTTCATGAAAAGGTTTTTTATTATAAATTGCATCATAACTTGTCAGCATAGAATGGATAACAGATGAGAATTAAAAACTAAAAATATTTGTGATGGCAGTAGGAAGTTAGTAAGCAGTTGTGTTGCATTCTTTTTCTTGTAAATATTTTATCGTTTTACCTGTTTCTTAATTATTCATATCCCTTATTATATTGTGCTTGATACTCATCATTTGAACTGAAAATACTGTAAGAATCTTTGACATGTTTTTCCTTTCTAGTCATTCATCAGTCTTTCTTCCTTTGCCTACCCAGACTTCTTAAAAAAGGAACTGCCACGTGCCATCTATACTCGGTCTCCCATTTTCTCCTCGGCTGTGTGCTTGCTGCCTTCTGTGCCTTCCCCTCCCTGCATCTCTTAGTTTACTGACTTAAGACTTTCAGGTACTTCCTATGGCCAATGCTGTGGCATATTTTCAGCCTCACTGCTGGAGCCCTCTGCTAGCTCTCCTTTCTCCCACTCAGGCCATTTCGTCCTTGTGTTATCGGCTTCTCTTCCTCCTCGTGGCATTTTCTCTCTGAGTTCCTGTTGCTAGATGTAGTTGCCTGTTGAGCGACTCCGGCTTCCTGTCTGCTTATGATCTGCCTTACCATTTACACAGAGACAGCTCTGAGCTATTAGTGATGCTGGCCACTCTTCTCATTTACCTTCCCACCTCTGCCTTGGAGTGGGTGGTATTTCAGTTTGTAATGAAGACAGCAAGGCATGAAAGGCTCAGGGACTTGTTCTAGGCTGTGTAGCTAACAGGTAGTAGACTGAGAGGGATAAGCCTGAGTGCTGCCCTGCCTCCCTGTTTTGGTTACCTGCCTGGGCCTGACACCCCCATTAAGCTGCGAACTCCTTGAAGTCAGAAACTGTGTCTTACTTATCATTCAGTCACCTCATAGGGTCTGGCTTTATTATTTTTGGTTGAATAAAAGACTACGATCTTATTAGAACATGATGTATTCATTTTCTTGCAGATATACTGGAAGCAGGTCAGTCTTCCAAAACATAAGTGCATACTGAATAAAACCTATGGTGATATTACATAATGTCACCTATACACAGAGGTATTGTTCTGTTCCTGAATGACAGGCTTAAAGTAGGGGAGAAGAGTGGGGAGCCAAGTGAATGCAGAGGGGCAGAATTGTACTGCTTACATTTTTGCTTGTTTTATTAAGTATTAGACATAAAAAAATGATTAAAGTATAAAAAACTATGTAATACATACTCATGTACCTGCCATCTAGCTTAAAAAAATAGAACTTTGGGCTGGGCGGGGTGGCTCACGCCTGTAATCCCAGCACTTTGGGAGGCTGAGGTGGGCAGATCACGAGGTCAGGAGTTCAACACCAGCCTCACTGACATGATGAAACCCCGTCTCTACTAAAAATACAAAAATTAGCCGGGCGTGGTGGTGCATGCCTGTAATCCCAGCTACTCAGGAGCCTGAGGCACTAGAATCACTTGAACCTGGGAGACGGAGGTTGCAGTGAGCCGAGATCGCGCCACTGCACTCCAGCCTGGGTGACAGCGAGACTCCTTCTCAAAAAAAATAGAGCTTTGATGTACCAGTGCCACCCCTAGTTGCACGCCTATGTCCCAAAGTTAACCATTATTCTAAACTTTGGTTATAATTTTGTCTTTATCGTTTTACCCCAAATGTTTCTGTCTTCATACAATGTTACGTTTGTATTTTTTATAAATAAAATACTTTTATATATATAGATATTCTACATTTGCCTTCTTCATTCAACATTGTATTCTAGAGATATATCCTGGATGATACATGTAGCTGTAGTTCATTTTCTTCAGAATATTTTATATGTCTCCACCTTAATTTTTTTAACCCATTCTACCATTAGTGGAGATTTGGTTTATTTTCTTCTCAGTGTTATTGGTGTTATAAATCAGTCTTCTATGAACATACTTGTGCCAGCCTTTTCTTGTTTTTCTTCATTTTCTTCTGTTTGATTTTAACCATGGTTGTTTTGAGATTTCCTCATTAGCTGACACTGTCACATCCACTGTCAGGAGTTTGTGAGAGGCCTTTCTTCTTCTTGTGTTTTCCTCTTCCTGCCCTAGCAGTAATTAATTTTAATATCATGGTGAGTTAACATAATTACATATTTTTTCAATTGCTTTAATTGTAGATCAAGAAGCTACTCTAGAAGTCGGAGCAGAGGATGGTACAGCAGAGGCCGAACCAGAAGCCGGAGCAGTTCCTACCGGAGTTACAAAAGTCATAGGTGAGCTTGTGATCTCGCTCTGTGATGTGGTCTCCATCATGTCCACTTTTTAAGGCTATATAGATAGAGGGGGTAGTTGTTGAGAAGAATCATGTCATTACTGAATATAATACTGGCCTATTTTCTCATGTAGTTTTTTCTGTGAAAGAGCTGTGGAATTCTTGACTATTCCTCTGTTGGGATCTTATCAGAGTGAGACAAGAGAAGCAGTAGAAATATTTAAGAAGCCTTGACCCCTGCCTCCACCTCCCCCACATGCATCTTCCTTAACCTAAGTTTTACATCTGCATTCACCTCTTGACATGGGTTAGAGATTGGGATAGGAAGATTGTAGAGAGGGGACCAAGAGGAAGAAGCATATATATTGGGGGAAGGGTGGCCCCAGATTTCTAGTTCTCCTGGCTGCTTTCCCTCTTTTGCCTCTGAGGTATTTTCTACTGCTGTCACTTCACTTTACTTAACAGAGGTCCTACCTGTACAGACCTTTCCCCTAACTCCACCCAGTTTAGAGCCTCCCTTTATATGCATCTCAGAGAAGAACTGCATAAAACTTCATCTTATGAAATCCAATAGGCTTTTTAGAAAATCCAGTATACTTTTGATATGAAAACAAAGCAAATGTAGCTGTGGGATTTCACTGTATTTTCACCTTGGTGGGCAAAGAAATGTCTAGATATTTGATATAGCCCATCCTGCCCTGATCTATAAGATGATGGTCCTTCATGTGATTAATATTAGGACGTCCAGCAGGAGCAGATCCAGGAGCAGTTCATATGATCCCCACAGTCGGTCCAGGTACGAACAGGGATTGGGAAACCACCAGTGGGGCAGAACTGAAAGATCTTGTTTTATAAACTGTTAGTTCAAAGTGGTATTTTACTGAGTAACTAAACGCATATATTTGTCTCCTGAAACCATACCTTTTCTAAATGAGGTCTTTTTGACAAGTTTTATCTGTTGTCCCATTGTACTCCAGTGTCAAAAATGACAGTATCAAATTGTAATGGCAGGTGTTTATTGAATATAATTGCCTACAAAGATCCACCAGATTCAAACTAACTTGTTAATTTTATGGTATTTTTCAATGCTGAAAAGAAATTAAAATTTTTCTCTTTAATTATGTTAAGTCTCATTTGGGGGCAATTGTTAAATGTTTCCAGTACTTGTTTTGGAAATATATCCTCACGCTGTCACCTAGTGCCCATGTTCTAAGCTAGAACACTCCTAAGATCCTAAAAAGAAATAGGAACATATGAGTATTTGAGTGGGAAAATTTAGTGTTTGTTGTTGCTCTTAAAGCAGGTCCTACACCTACGATAGCTACTATAGCAGGAGTCGGAGTCGAAGTAGAAGCCAGAGAAGTGACAGTTACCACCGAGGCAGAAGTTATAATCGGCGGTCCAGGTGGGTCTCTCTCCTTTATCCTCCCTTATCGCACTGCAGGCCATGATGTGGGAGGTGACGGGCTGCTAGTGGAAGAGAAAGCGGTATAACCTTCCAAGGACAGAAATACTTCTTTCTGGTTAAATGTGAACAACCCACAAGCAGCCACTAAAAGTGGCTTTTATATTAAGAGTTGCCAAGTAGTATATGTTGGTTATTATTAATGTTTGAATCTAAAATGGGTTTTTAAATATTCACATATCTTGGACAGACCTTTCTTTTGGAAAGAAAGAAGGCCACCCAAACTATGGCCACTTGCTTAAATAGAACTACTTGCTAGCAGTAGCAGTTTCTCCTTTTTTTTTAAATAAAAAAATACATAATATCATTTGCTTCAGCAGCAGGATTGAGGTTTATAGGTTGTCAATTATTTAGCAAAATACATTTATGTATTATATGTATTATGTTTAACATATTTTGGCTTCTGCAAAAGTCTTTATGTTAACTTTTGTACTGGCCTTTTCTGGTGGCTTCTGGTCTTGCCTTCCCCTGTTCATTGCAACTACATTGATGCTTGTAAATATCAGTGTGATCTGGATACTCCCTTGCTTGAAACTCTTCAGGGACTCCCTACTGCTTTCATGATCAGGTCCAGCCTCCTCAGCACCAACTCTAGCTCAGACTCTTTCTGGCTTCCCTCCTTTAAAGTGCTGGGACTTTTCCTTCTGCCTGGAGACACACATGCCCTCTTCACCATCTCCTCTTTTGCCACTTGAAATGGCCAGTTCCCATCTACCCTGCAGATCTCCACTGTCACTAGGCAGCCCTCCCTGATGCCTAATTATTGGATACAGTCCCTCCCATGTGCCTGTAAGACAGCCTTTGCTCCTACTGCGGCTCCCCTTGCTCCTAAATTATTTGTCTTGGCCACTCTTCTATTCTGTCCTTGAACCCCAGAGAACTATACTTGGTTTCGTGTCTGTGTCTGTGTGTGCGCGCGTGCGCACCCAGAATCTTGCAAAACGCCTGGCTCACAGTGAATG
>NW_012116389.1:2378239-2387538 GCF_000951035.1 Colobus angolensis palliatus
CCCCTTGCTCCTAAATTATTTGTCTTGGCCACTCTTCTATTCTGTCCTTGAACCCCAGAGAACTATACTTGGTTTCGTGTCTGTGTCTGTGTGTGTGTGTGTGTGTGTGTGTGTGTGTGCGCGCGTGCGCACCCAGAATCTTGCAAAACGCCTGGCTCACAGTGAATGTTTTTCAAAATAACTGAATGGGATCCGTGACCAGGTCCTCTTGACTAAGTATCCCAGTGGTCCTGTTCATGCCCAGGGCCGCCGCCACCCCTCATTGGACTCCATTTTGGTTTCCATTTCTTTAATGAAACTGTTTGTGCACCTTTCCCCCATTACTTTTCTCAGGTAATCTATTCAAATATTGATACTAATTTTGGTTAACATGGGAAATTATTCTGCTCTTTGGTTTTTTGTTTTTGTGGTCCCAGCATTTTCATGAATGAATTTCACACAAATTTCCTAAGATGTGATGTTTATTTTATTTTAATCTTGACATTACTACAACTTGTCATTTAAAACATCTTTGAAAAGTCCATAGTATGAGCCGGGCACAGTGGCTCACACCTGTAATCCCAGCACTTTGGGAGGCAGAGGCGGGTGGATCGTCTGAGGTCAGGAGTTCAAGACCAGCCTGGCCAACATAGTGAAACCCCATCTCTACTAAAAATACAAAAAATTAGCTGGGCGTGGTGGCAGGCGCCTGTAATTCCAGCTACTAGGGAGTTATATAACGCTATTGATGTTTTCAAGCCACTAATATAGTGAAACACTACAGTGAAATAGTGAAAACACTATTGATATTTTCAAGCCACTCATATAAAAAAGAAGCTACAAGAGGAATTCAAAGATTTTATAGTTATAAGGTTTTTATATATTTTGTTTCGTTATTGCAGGAGTTGTAGATCTTATGGCTCTGACAGTGAAAGTGACCGAAGTTACTCTCATCACCGGAGCCCCAGTGAGAGCAGCAGATATAGTTGAAAATGTCCTTTTTATGGATACAAATTATATCTTATTTGTAAATATCTGGCAACTTAAAAGCTTAAGAAACTTAATGACAGTCTGTTGTTCTATTTCAATATCAGAGATGAATTTCAGAAATAGATACTTCTTAATTGTTACTCGTTCATTTACATGTGGGGAGAAGAATTTAAAATACAGATATGTCTCCTAAAAATATTTTTATGCCACATTTTACAGTAGCCAACTATGGAAATGAACTTCATTTTCTTGAATCAAGAAATCGTGAAATTTATGTATAATTTGCAATATTATTTTAAGTCTATTTCACTCTATCTCACGTATTCCTTAGAATACAGATTCTTTTTGCCTGTTTTTCCAGTTTTAGCATATATGCTGCCAAGCATAGAACTGTGAAGGAGAACTGTTAAAGGCGGCCAAATATTTATATACTGATTACATAGAGTCTTGTACATAATGTGCTCTAAAAACAAACCACCCAGAATTGATACTGTTGGTAACCAGGAGTATAAGGCAGTGGCTCGGGGGTTCTTAATTCATTCCTAACTTTTTTGATATTTCACAGGATTAGGAAAGTGGTCATGATACGTCCCACACAGTCTGTATTACTTCAGGCTTGTGGGCAAGGTTAGGAAGAATCAATCAGCCTTAACTATAAATACCTGCACTGTCTCTGAGGACTTACTATTTTATGTTCTTTTTAATCAATACCGATCAGAAGTTTAGGTTATAAAAGCAATTCTATTCTACTTCATGCTTTGGTGCTTGGTAATTTTTGGTACCTCTTTAAGCATTACTCTTATAGATCATATATTTAAATACCATAAAAGAGAAAAATTAAATTCAAAAAAATCACTGGCACCAAAAATGGTTTATTCTGAGCCGTCTTCACTTTGACTGGGGGGCTTCTCTCAAGTACAGATGTGGGTTGGGGTCCCCTGGAGCAGGCAGGATTGGCAATAGGAGATACTGGCCACTCAAGTCTACTGCGTGTGTGTACCTCTGGAAGAGTGAAGACTGGACTTCAAAAGTAACATCAAAATCTAACTGCCACCATCCTGGAGACATTTTGCAGGGCTTTCAAGTCTTTCAAGTACAGGATATTACCACAACAGCAGCTGAACTGTTGTAACCAGCATGTTTTTCCTGTTTCCACTGTGACCTGCAGCTGACTCAAAGCCTTGCATGACCTGACCCAGGTGCAAGAGACAGGGGAAGAGGGATAGAGGGTATAGCATAAATTATATATTTTCATGGCTTTGGGTGGTTCCTCCAAAAATAATTGGACCTGTAAAAACTAGTGTGTGTGTGTGTTTAATCTTTACTTTGAATTTGTTCCCCAAGTGTACTTAATCACCTTAGTGCCACTTTAATCCAGTTATGCAGAAGAAATTCATATTGGATGCCTGATGTAGAACTCAGCACCACCCTACCACAGGCCTTGTCTGGTGTATTTGGGAAGTGGAAAAGAGCCCTCAGTTGTAGGGAGCTGACAACCCTTGGTGGAGGGAGGGTGTCCTTGAATGTATTAAAACTATCACCCAAAGAAGGTATGAAAACAGGGTAAGGTGGTCAGTTGTTTGCCAGGTTGATAGACAGAAGTACATTAGAAAACAGGACTTTGGCCAAACAAACAATACTGGATACTGAATACAAAACAGTATGATTTAAAGGTTTTCAAGGGTTGCCTGCAAAGGAGAATATTACTACTAGTCAGTAGGAAAAAAATGCATTCAGAACCCAAGCAGAAACTGCCAAATGTAATTAAGAAAAGTTGCCCTTGGGCACTGTGTTAGTTTTCTATTGCTGTGTGACAAATTACCCCAAATTTAGCAGTTTAAAACAATACCCATTTAGCAGTTCTGTAGCTCATGGGTCTGGCACAGTGTGGCTGGCTTCTCTGCTCAGGGTCTTAAAAGGCTGAAATAAGGGTTGGCAGGACAACATTCCTTCATGGAGGCTCTGGGGAAGAATCTGCTTCTAAGCTCATTCAGGTTGTTGGCAGAATTCAGTTCCTTGCTGGCTCTCAGCTGGGGTCCTCTCACCTCCTCAAGGCTGCCTGCATTCTTTCTTGTGTGGTCCCCTCCAGCTTCAAACCAGCCTTCCTGCTCTTTCTCATGCTTCATATCTCTCTCCCGTCCTCCTCTGTTTTAGGGGCATATGATTAGCTCAAACCCACAGATATATCTGAAGGTCGATTGTGCGATAGAACATAATTGCAGGAGTACTATCTCATCTCATCATATTCACGGGTTCCGGAGATTAGCTCACTGAAAGGGGGAGGGGCATTTTCAAATTCTGCCTACCACAGGCAATAACTTTGCCCATCTTAGCTGTGGGTGGAATTGTATCCAGAAAAGATAGGCCCTAGAAGCCTCATTTCTTTTCTCCATGGAGAAGGACAGCCCTCTGCTGCAGCATTCAACTTGTATGTTTACTGACAGAGTGAACTACAGAAATAGCCTTTCTTCCTAAAGGGGATTGTTCTGTATTTTGAAGTTATTTTTTAATAAAATTGAATTATGTTGTGTATTGTGCTTCTTAATAGGAAATGCATTATTGGACTGTTTTGTAACATCTTGTTTATTGCAAATAGCTAGTATTGTTCAAAAACTGTATAAAATACTTTTGTACATATTAGCAATGTCTAATTTGTATACACTTCAGTTAAATTTCCCTAAAACTTGAAAGAGGACCTTGTAGAAATTAAAATATATACTTAGTCTGAGTCTGTGCATGTTTCATCTTTCTGCTGACCCAGCCAGTGAAGACACCTCATCTCCTTTGGCAGCTCCTTTTCTTCTAGCGGAATGTTAGTAGTGGGTGTCGGAGGTGGAGCTAGAGAGAATGTCAGGCAGAGATTTTAACCTACACAGGTAAGCATTAATGATGTTTGGTCTTCCTCCCCTGGAAACTCCAGATTTCCCCTACACTTAGTTGTTGTCCAGCTAAAGTGACCTGCATAAAGATGTCTTTGCTGAGGGAGGAATATGTCACATCCCATCTGTGAGTTTCTGCCTAGAGACAGTCCATTTACCTTCAGCCTCTACATTTCCCTCCCTAACGGCAGTACATCAGGCAGTGCAGCACATATCACTCACTCCCAGAGAAAACATTCTTTTAGCATACACGTACGAATTTGCAGGGAAGTACAATTAACTTTTGTCTCCTCAGAACTGAAAGGAATGTATATTTTCTTAGTGAACACAACGTAACTTATTGCAGTTAACTTCTCACTGCAGACACTCAGTTTTTAAACTGAGTTAACAGTGGACTCCTTATTTTGGCAACTCCTGAAATTTGTCAAATCTGGATGCATTCCTTTAAAATTGTAAAGAAAACGCAGGATCAAGTTCTGATAGTGGTAAGCTTGATAGGTGGGCAGTATCAGGGGCAAAATGTGCCAGGGACTTTGGTCTTGACTCTTCTGAATTAGCTGGGCATTAAATAGGTGAGAAAGTAATTCAAGGAAAATGCCCCTCTTGCAAGAGACTATGGACACTAACTGGGAATCACTGTTTAGAAGAGATGGGAGGTGGCCGGGTGCGGTGGCTCATGCCTGTAATCCCAGCACTTTGGGAGGCCAAGGCATGTGGATCACTTGAGGTCAGGAGTTTGAGACCAGCCTGGCCAACATGGTGAAATCCCATCTCTACTGAAAAAAAAGAAAAAAAGGAGAGGAGACTCTACTCACTTTTTCAAGGTAAATGCTGAGCTTTGAACGAGTGTTGCAGACTAACGTGGTCACGTGAAAAGATGTGGAAGCCATGCCTCATAAGGTGAAAGGGACTGGGTTCAGATTTCCAGAGGACTCTGGTTTTTGGAACAGAGAATCAACTCTGCTGTTGCCCACAGTGAGGTGAGAGCCCGCAGGCCCATGAGGGCCTTGTGGTAGAATGAGCTGGGAAGACAGCAGGGAGAAGTTCTTTGATGCAGTAAAGGCCCCTCAGGAGTCCAGAGGTGTCAGGAGGAGTTGGGTACCATGAAAGAACACGTTCATCTCAGGACAGACTGGGAAGCTTGTCAGGGCCTGGTAAGTACAAGGCAAGGGGAATCTGCCCTGGCCACATACACACAGGGCTAGGAGGCTTTAGTGGTCTGGTTTCTTTCAAAGTTTCAGTACAAGGTAGAGGTAGTACTCCCTTGCTGCTGCCTCCACCCTCACTGTGAATCAGAAAGGCCCCGGATGGGCCTGCTGCCTCTTGGAGACCCCAGACCCATCACTTACTATAACCCCTCAAGCTCCAGCTCCCTAGACTGAGCTGAGCTTCACAGCCTGTAGAACCCAGGCTAGCTTGGAGAGGGTTGCATCTCTTCAGCCCAGAGCCATGAGGATATCAGGGTAAAAGGAGGAGTGGCCACCTGTATTTCTAGTGCTTTGGGAGGCCAAGGCAGGAGGATTGCTTGAGGCCAAGAGTTTAAGACCAGTCTGGACAACATAGCAAGACTATCAAGACAAAAACAGAACAAAAAAGTAGCTGGGCATGGTGACACACACCTGTAGTCCCAGCTACTCAGGGCTGAGGTGGGAGGATCACTTGAGCCTAGGAGGTGGAGACTGCAGTGAGCCATGATTGCACCTCTGCCCAGCTTGGGCAACAGAGCAAGACCCTGTCTGAGAAACAACAAATGGAGTGACCTGAGGTCTCGGGACAAACACCTGCATTCTGCATCTTGAGCCCTGGTCCTGGGCCTCCTATGGCTCATAAACCCTGAACGAGGGTATATATGGCTGGCACACTCAGACGTGATAGACAACCAGGGGTGCTTATCCCTTCCCAGCCTGGAGACGAGTCTGCCTCCCAGTGGACCTGGCCCACAGGGGTTGGGTGTATAGGCTGGCATTTCACCAGCCTCTGGTCACCTAGGACCTCTAGTAACTAAAATCTCCCATCAGGCCAGGTTCCCAGAGAAAGCCTGAAAAGAGTCCTCACTGACCTCAATGCCTCCAGCCTAATTTGATTTTATTTTGGAGAAGCAGGGGGACTTCTATGAGCAACTATTCTGCGGTACAGTCCTTAAGGACTCTGGGCCAGAACCAGGCTGCTTGGGTTTAAGTTCTACTCTGCCACTTCCCAGTTGGGTAACCGGAAGGAGGACGATTTGCTTGACCTCTCTATAATTCAGCTTATCTGAAAAATGGATGCTAGGGATTCCTCCTCCTAGAACTGTGGTGTATTAAATGTTTAGAAAACCAAGCATAGATCAGTGGTTCAGAGATGGTGGCCCCTGAGGTGGTGCCTCTAGAAGTGAAGGAGTCCCAGAGGGTTCATGTCTGGGGCCAGGCTCAATCACTAGGGAGAGGCCCAAGGTCCCCAGAACCAACAGGGCAGGAGAGGATCCTGGAAGCTGCAAGAGAGACCTGAAATGCCAAAGCCATGATGTTTATGCTGTGAGAGGAAACCAGACAACCTGCCGGTTTGCATGAGGCCCCCAACCAAGGGCAGCTGTAGCCTATTAGTGCTGGGTTCAGTGGAGGCAGAATTCAGGTGTAACCTCCACCCTTACCCCACACCCAGCAGATTCATGTTTTCCCGCCCTGCTTAGAACTTTGGGCTTTGGGTCAGCGCCTGTTGGGTAGCTTTGAACTTCCCTGCCACCCCACCGGCCCCATGATGTGTGAGTTGAGTTGCACTGCCTATATTTTTCTGGCATTGCCCACTCTGCTCTCCCTCTTGCCCAGGCTGTTAAACACACAGTTCCATGCCCTCTGAGCCGACTCAGCCCTGCATTGCTCCCACACGTGCATACCCACAACCTGGGCTGTTCTTTCAAACTTCAGTGGGGTTGAATCTGGTTTCCCCACCCAAGCCTGGGGACACTCCAGCACTGAGGGTAGATACCTAGGGAAATTGAAAGAAAACCCATGAGCTGTCTTCCAGAGGCAGGGGCATAGCTTTCCTGACCCTGCCAGGACCCAATCCCAAATGTGTGAAGGATCACTAAGCTCTGTCCTTGCTGGGTGAGCATCTCCAGACTCCTGGCTCACCCCTGGGGCATGCATTTCTGGCCTAGGAGTCACCTCCACAATAACTCAGTCCTTCCCTCCAGAAAGCCTGCCTTGACCTCCCTCAAGTGAAGCTCCTGCATGCCCCTCATCAGGACCAAGGGAGAAATTCTGCTTCTGCCTAGCTCCACCTGTTCACTCCCACCGACCAGACAACCGATCAACAGGAATCTTGACTCCACCACACCAAATCCCCTCTAGTTCCCTGCAGGTACTAAATTGTCTCCACCTCCTGGCCTTTGCAGGAGCTGTCTCTGTCTGGAAAGCCCTTCCACTCCCTCATTGCTCTGGTTCAAGTTCAAGTTCAAGGCTCAGCTCTGAGCAGCCCTCTGGGCCCACCAGACAGCTCTTCAAACCACTCCTTCCTGCCAGATCCAATGTTGTCAGGTGCCCACAGCTGCTCACACAGCTCAGGCTCTACCCTGGGACTCCCCAGCCCATGAGCTGCAGGCCAGAGAAACAAAAGGGAAACAGCCAAGGCCTTCAGGGAGACTGAGTGCCTCCCTACCACCCGTCCCCTCCCTTCTCACCCAACCTTCAGCCCTTCCTGCAGCTTGACTGCTGGAGCCAAGGCCCCAACAAGGCCCCACACGGCCAGCATCACTACCTCAGTCATGCTGGCCACACCCTCTGTCAAGCTTTGACTTGGCAGTGGGCCTAGCAATGTCCCATTCAGCTCTCTCTGCCAGGCTTCTTCCGGCCCGTGGAGAGGTCCCCTCTCCCCACCTCCGTTTCCCCTGGCTCCTGATGTTGATGCCTTAGGTGATTTGTCCCGTTCTCAGCCTCAGAGTCCTTATCCAACCAATGGGCACACAGCCCCTCCCTTACTACCTCCTGGGCCAGTGCTAGGATCCCTGTGAGTCAGATGAGGAAGTGGGCTGGGAGGAAGAGGCAGAAGGCAGCCCTCAGGGGGCTAGCTGGTCAGAAGCATGTAAGCTGCTCTGGCCTGGCCTTAACGTGGGGTTTCTGGGAGCTGGGCCAGCTGTCTGTGCACCCATGCAGGTGCAGGATGTCTGCAGCAGCTGCCAGGGGCTTCCAGATGCCCCAGCTTTGGCCCCTGAGACATTTTCTCCCTGGCTCTGGGATAGCCTTGTCCTGAAGCCCTCTGTATTCTGGCGGAGAGTGGGGGTGGGGGAGGAGGCCTTTGCAGTCTTACGGGACAGACCATCAGGCTGTTTCATGGCACCTGCCTAAGACCCTGGTCTCTCCTCCTTTTCTCCTCTGGCACCTAGAACCAAGTCACCCTGAGCCAGCACCAGAGTTCTTGCCCACTCATGAGTAGGGCAGCATACCCAGGAGATACTGTTGCAGCTGGACATGGACTTGTATGTAAACACAAGCGCACATATGTGGGGAGGGGTGCAGAATATCGGGATGGGGGCAACATGAGAGTGACCCAGGATGGGCATTAGTCAACTTGCGGTAGGAGTAGGGGATGCTCACAGAGGCCTCTCCTCTACAATGGTGGCCCAGTCACCATCCAGACCTTGCCAGGTCTAATGCCCCGTGGTCCCCACCCTGCTGCCTGCTCAGCCTGGCGGCGTTCCTTTACAGCCTCCTGCCAACAGAGCCAGCCCCCTGCCCCCACGGATGTCCATGCCAGAGCAGCATTCCGCAAGCCTGGCTGCATCTCCCCAGCAGAGGCTGAGCAGGGGGGGCCACTCAGTAGTGGTCAGGTCACACGGCTAGAAGGGCACAGTGGGGCCTGAGCCTCTGGCCCCTACTCCTCTGGTCCCTCTGTCTCCTGGTCCTGGGCCAATCACCTTAGAGGACTTGATCGCTGCAGTTGTAGTCCTGGGTTTTAAATCTCCTGCCCTGGGTGGCCCTATGCAGTATGAGGCCGCCAGGTAGGTATGGGTCCACTGGAGCCAAGTCCTGGAGGCACAGAGCAAAATGAGCCCTGCGCCGCCCTGGGATAGGGATGGGGGACTGGACCAGTTGGGGATCCCAGACTCACCCCCAGGTCAGAACAGCCCAGGCAAGAGGGTGGGGGTGGTGAGCGCGGCTGGGGTGCGGGGTTCAGTGGGATCAGCGTAGGATCGCTCAGGGAAGCGGGTGGAAGCCTTTTATGATCGGATCCGGGGCCCGGCGCGCTCAGCTTCCTGATTTCACGGCAGCTTCCCCTCCGTGGCGCAACCGGAGGGCACCGATGTTTGACTCC
The DNA here is from genome assembly GCF_000951035.1 of Colobus angolensis palliatus. Lineage (NCBI taxonomy): Eukaryota > Metazoa > Chordata > Mammalia > Primates > Cercopithecidae > Colobus > Colobus angolensis. The sequence continues at coordinate 2,387,377 of NW_012116389.1, forward strand.
CGGACGAACTTCCCGGCAGAAAGGAGGCTCAGCACGGGAGGGTGGGGCCGGGGTCCATCTGCTCGGATGTGAGCAGTGGGGACGGACTAGGGGCTGGAGCAGGGGCTGGGGGGTGGAGGGCAGCGTGCAGCAGGGCGGGCTGCACGGGGACGGCGCACACCA
>NW_012116389.1:2387824-2445076 GCF_000951035.1 Colobus angolensis palliatus
GGGCCCTGTGAGCCCCCAGCGCCACGGCACCATGGTACGCAGGGCCCTGCCTGTCCCCCCGCTTATCCGCCCACCTGCCAGCTCTGACCTCCCAGGCGCACTGCCTGCGGGCTCTGGTGGAGGGGCTGGAGGGATCTTCCCCCCTCCCCCGGTCTCCCTGCTCCATCTGCTGGGTCCCGCGGGCTGGGAATGCGGCGCTGTGGCGCGGCTCTCGGTGGGGAGGGGGTTAAATTCCTGGGGTGGGGGCGTCGGCGCTCGAGGCTGAGGTCTTGCTAGGCACCGGCGAAGGAGGGCGCTCCTCTGCGCCCGGACGGCGCCGCCCTCAGGCTGGGTAATGGGGGAAAGAGGGAGTCGGATTCCCGCCTGGGCCTTGGGCCACGTGGGCGCTGGAGCCGCCCTGCCTGGGGATCCGGGATGACCCGGGCCAAGGGGGTGTGGGAGGACACCCATAGCTCCAGTACCAACTCCTGTGTGACCTTGGGCAGATCCCCCGCCCTCTCTGGGTCTATTTCCAAGGGAAAGAGGGGAGGTATGTGCACAGAGGAGGCTGGCATAGACACTCCCTCACCAAAAGGAGGAGCCTAGAGGTCATGAACCTGTGCCCCCTTGCTCAGTCTGGGCCCATCCACTGCTGCCCAGCATAGAAAGAATTGACATGGGAGGGGGTCGCAGATGGACTTCCCAGGTTTCATCATGGGGCCTTCCAGGGAGGCTCTGAGGCAAGAGAGAGAGATGAGGCTTCTCGTCAGTGAGGCAAGGTACCCCTCAGGTGTAGAAGGCTCTGACTTGGGTGAGCAGCCTGGAGAGATGTCCCTGGCACCTGGCCAATCCCCAGCCTGACTTGGGGCAAGGGTTTTAAGGCATGAAACCCCCTAGCAACCAGAGTGCCTGACCACTTCCCTGGTCCTGCATCTTAGCTAGGCTGGAGTGACCTGGACTGCAGCTGGCACAGCCGGAAGGGGAGGGGCACCCATTGCTTCCAGGAACTAGCACATCTGGCTGTGGAGGCCAGCACAGCTGGTGGGCATTGTGTGGTAGGGGCCAGACACGGAGGTGGCTGAACCCTGCTGAGGGGCTGCCACTTGCAGACTCGGGCAGCATCTCTGTGCCCAGTCAAGAGAGTCCAATCAGGTCGTGAGGTTTAGGGCCCCCCAAGGGCCAAGGATGGTGCTGGCTTGTCTGAGGGTACCACCTTAGCAATGGAGTGTTTGAGGCAGCACTCCCCTCCTTTCCTGCTGAGAGGTCAGAGGGCCAAAGTCAGGCCTCATTTGGCCTAGAGGCCAAAGTGCACATGGGAAGGTTGCCCTTTCCCTGTGGCAAGTGGGCACAGGTGGGCAGTGGAGGGCATTCCATAAAGGGAAAGCAGAGAGATCTGGGGCTCTGTTGCCTGGGGTGGACTTCCTCCAACAGGCCTGGCTTCGGCAAGCCCTTATCTGAGCCACTTTTGCCACTCTTTGGCCCCTGGAGACCCTAAGGAGCCCCCATTGCAACCCAAGTTGTACCCTGATCCTTCACTGACCTGCAGGTGCAGTGGCTCTAGGGAGGAGGAAGCAGGTAGAGGAGGTAGTGGTGAGTGTGGGGAAGCATGACTAGTCCCCAGGTGAACGGGTGTTCTTGCTTTTTAAGTCATTAAAGGCTCAGAAATCCAGCCATGTGGAGTCTAGCAAGGAAGGGGTGGTCTTAGCAGAGCTGGGAGTCCAGGGGCTCTGGATTGTGGAACCCTCTCATTCTGAGCCTCAGTTTCTCCATCTGTGTAGTAGGCGTTGGTCCCAGAAGATGAATCAGAATGAGTCAGAGGAGGGAGATGGGAGGGGCTTGGTGCCACATCCCAGTTAGACTGGCCAGGCCTGGACAGCCTGGGACAGAGGGGCAGATGGATGGCTTCTTGGCTGGGGTAAGGGGTGTAGTGGAGAACTCGAGGAAGATGGTAGCCTTGGCCAGGGGCCTGGCCAGACTGGGATGTGAGGGAGCACAGGATGGCTGCTGCCCTGGCCGCTGGGTGTAGGGGGCAGAGTCCAGGGCAGGCCTGGAGATAGGTGGCCCCTGGTGGCTCAGGGAGGCTCCTCCTGAGGCCCAGGGTAGGTTCACTCATTCAGGTGACTGAGAAGAGGAACTCAACCACCACCACCCCTGCCCAGTCCCAGCCTACCCACTGCTGTCCTAGCAATGGAAGGCCTGGCATGGGTGGTGAGGGGGCAGGTAGGCTATGAATGGATGGGGCCAGGATTCATCCCAGGGTCCCCAGGGAGGTGCTGACAGCTATGGAGCTGATAGTTTTGTGGCCATCAAAATACTGTGGCAAGGTACCTCCTGAATTCAGGAGGCTCAGACCTGGCTGGGCAGACCCTGAGGACAGCCAGAACCTGGAACCAGTGGGGCTAGTCCAGCCGGGCTGGTGGTTGGTGGATATTACCTGAACATCTGCACATCCCTATGCGATGGTCCTCGTGCAGGGACTGGGCAGGCTGCCTGTCTGTGCTGCCCACCTTTTGGGGAGGCTGCTGTGGTAGAGCTGGGGGTGACTGAGTTGGCCTCTATTCAAGGCAATTCACAGGTGTTGGATGTGGCCCACAGGCCTGATAGTCGGACCCATCAGACTTTGAGGGCCTCCCCTAGGGCTCTGGAAGCCCCAGATGGTGTGACCTCCAAGGCAGGGATTTCCCAGAGCCTGTGGACATGGACCGTACCTGACCTGGGGTCTAGGGGTCTACAGGGAAAAGGGTCTGGGGCAGGCCTTGGGGCCTCTTGCCTGCAAGCATGGTAGGCAGGTTCCACAGCTGTGTCCTTCCACCCCTGCAGAGCCCCTGGGTGAGAGAGCTGCTGGGGGCTAGACCTGAGGCTGTGATGAGGGGACCTCACCAGGCAGTGCAGCAGGACCAGAGTAGGGAGAAGGTATAGGCCTGAGGCTGGGTTTCTTCACAGATTTCAACTTCTGTAGCAACTGCACGGCTGTTGCAATGAGGGGTTCCCTCAGGTGCTACCCCTTGGGTTCTGTAGGCAGAGGCTGGGCAGTGAGCAGTGAGCCCGGATTCTGTTCTTGAGGTGTTTGGGGCTGGGCAAGCTTGCTTGTGTTGGTATGTGTGAGTGAGTATGTGGAGAGAATCCACAGGGCTGAGGAAACGCTGAAGGAATGCCTGTGGCCCTCCTGGGGTGACCACCTAGTCCTGGTGTGCCTGCGATGGTCCTGGTTCTAGCACTGAAAGCCCTGCACCCCAGAAAATGCCCAGGTCCCTGGCAAACCTGGATGGTTGGTCACTGTGGTCTCTCTTTCGTCCCCTTTCCTTCTCTTTCCCTTCCTGGGATGACTTTTCCCATTTCACAGGAGACCACCCAGAGGCCCAGAAAAGTGACAGGACCTGATCTTCAGCCTCAGAGGGTCACGAGTGGAGTCTGAGCTCTGAGGGCAGCTCACTCAGGCTTGAATTCCTTCCTTGCTAGAGCTTTGGCTCTGTTGCTGTAAAGTGGAGCCACCAGTGATGGGCTGCCTCCTGGATGGCCGGCCATGCTGCGGGTGGTGCTAGGGGAAGGGCGGGCAGGGGCCCACTGGCCTTGACCCACTCCTGTGCCCTCTGTCCCCGCAGTTGCTGGTTGAGAAGACAACTGACTCCCCGGCGGCCGAGTTCTCGCTGGTGGAGGATGTGGCGCTGCACTTTGCCTGCTTGATGGGCCGCCTGAACGAGCAGCGCCTCTTCCAGCCTGACCTCTGCGACGTGGACTTGGTGCTGGTGCCCCAGCGCAGCGTCTTTCCAGCACACAAGGGTGTGCTAGCTGCCTACAGCCAGTTCTTCCACTCACTCTTTACCCAGAACAAGCAGCTGCAGCGTGTGGAGCTGTCCCTGGAGGCGCTGGCACCTGGTGGCCTGCAGCAGATCCTCAACTTCATCTATACGTCCAAACTGCTGGTCAACGCGGCCAACGTCCACGAGGTGCTCAGCGCCGCCTCGTTGCTGCAGATGGCCGACATCGCTGCGTCCTGCCAAGAGCTGCTGGACGCCCGCTCTCTAGGCCCACCAGGTCCGGGCACTGTGGCCCTGGCCCAGCCGGCTGCTAGCTGCACTCCAGCTGCACCGCCCTACTACTGTGACATCAAGCAGGAGGCCGACACCCCAGGCCTGCCTAAGATCTACGCCCGCGAGGGCCCTGACCCTTACTCGGTGCGTGTTGAGGACGGGGCAGGGACTGCTGGTGGCACCGTGCCTGCCACCATTGGGCCAGCCCAGCCCTTCTTTAAGGAGGAGAAGGAGGGTGGTGTCGAGGAGGCTGGTGGGCCCCCGGCCAGCTTGTGCAAGCTGGAGGGTGGAGAAGAGTTGGAGGAAGAGCTTGGGGGTTCTGGCACCTACAGCCGCAGGGAGCAGTCCCAGATCATCGTGGAGGTGAACCTCAACAACCAGACACTGCACGTGTCCACGGGGCCAGAGGGGAAGCCAGGTGCCGGGCCAAGCCCGGCCACCATGGTTCTGGGCCGGGAGGATGGGCTGCAGAGACACTCGGACGAGGAGGAGGAGGACGACGAGGAGGAGGAGGAGGAAGAGGAGGAAGAGGAAGGTGGTGGCAGTGGACGGGAGGAGGAGGAGGAGGAGGAGGAAGAGGGTGGCAGTCAGGGAGAAGAGGAAGAGGAGGAGGAGGAAGGGCACAGTGAGCAGGAGGAGGAAGAGGAGGAGGAGGAGGAGGAAGGGCCCAGTGAGCAGGATCAAGAGAGCTCTGAGGAGGAGGAGGGGGAGGAGGGGGAGGCTGGGGGCAAGCAGGGGCCACGGGGAAGCCGAGGCAGCCAGGCAGACCCCCCTCCCCACAGTCACATGGCCACACGGTCCCGGGAGAATGCCCGGCGCCGGAGCACCCCTGAACCTGAGGAAGCTGGGCGGCGGGGTGGGAAACGGCCAAAGCCACCCCCTGGAGTGGCCTCTGCATCAGCCCGAGGGCCGCCAGCCACTGATGGGCTGGGGGCCAAGGTGAAGCTGGAGGAGAAGCAGCACCATCCATGCCAGAAGTGCCCACGAGTTTTCAACAACCGCTGGTACCTGGAGAAACACATGAATGTGACCCACAGCCGCATGCAGATCTGCGACCAGTGCGGCAAGCGCTTCCTGCTGGAGAGCGAGCTGCTGCTGCACAGGCAGACAGACTGCGAGCGCAACATCCAGGTGGGCCTCACGTGGCTGGGGGCAGGGCAGAGGCTGTCCAGGTGGGGCTAGGCCAGAACTGGGCTCTGGGCACCCAGCGCCTAGATGATCTGTGGAGACCAGACTTAGCCCCCAGACAGGCTGGCCCAGGCCTAGTTCTCACGGTGGTTGGAGCTCAGGGGATAACATCAAGCCGAGCTCCCTGGGAGAGGTGGATAGAGTTAGGTGTATGAAGAGATGTGCAGAGGATTGGAATAAACAGTACCCTTGGCCAGAGGGACAAAGGGGACACATGGACTTGGGAGGATGACAGTGGAGAGTTGTCTGAGCATACAAGGCCAGAAGACAGCCCACTCTGGGTGGGATGAGTCAGACAGGGTTTTAACAAACACTGGGGCTGTAGGAAGGCCAGCAGGGCCACTGTGTGTAGTTTCACAGGTTGTGCACTGCAAAAAATGAGCACACAATGGGAGGAGGGGTTTGCCCAGAGGAATGCCATCCTCTACTTCCCACAAAAGTGCTGTATAGAGTAGGGGGCATCCCAGCAGGAGGCAGCCCCCACTTTCAGCTCTTTGGGGATGCCAGCTCTCATGGGCCTGGGGAAAAGGGATTGGGTGAGAAATCTGGGAAGAGCAGAGGCTGCTGGGGCTAAGCAGGGGAGCTGAGCTGGCTGCCGGGCCTTGAGCCAGCCTGAGTCTGTTTGTGCCAGCCTCACTTCTCAGGGTGGCCCTCGCTTCAAGGGCCAGCCAGGCTCCCACGGGTGGTTTTCACCTCTTCTGGCCCAGGAGAAGGGGGAAAAGTAGCAGGTAGGTGGGTGCTAATTGCCTGAGCTAATTGCTAATTGCAGTGCCCTGTGGAGAAAGTGTTACCTGGGGGTCACCTGGTGTTCTGCCCCACCCTTGTGTACCTGTGCCCACTTGCCCGCCTCCTGGGCTGCCCTTTGTTGCTCTAACTGCTGCACACCTGAGTCTCCCTCCTGAAGGAGAAAGAAGCTTCTGCCCCATCCAATCTGGGCACCCTGACCAATTTCTGCCCAAGCCTTGGCCTAGCTTCCATCCCTGTGGAGTGTCCTGCACAGATGGGCAGGACAGGGGTCCAGGAGAACAAGTGGGGACATATGGTCCACTCTCTGCTTGATGGGATCTTGAGACTCCTGCTGTCCTCCTTAGCCAGTGCCTCTGGGACTCATCCTCTTGAGGGTATCCATGGTGTCATGGCACAGGTCCCAGCAGGAGGAGGCAGCAGTGATAGTGGCTCACCCTGTGGGACCTGTTATCTCTGTGTGTAGCCTCCATACCAGAGGCGGCCCTTCAGCTAATTGTCTGCCTTAGCTCTACAGACAGACAAAGGGTGATGCCTTTGGAAGCCCTTGTTGAAATGAGCCCAGAGGGGAGAATTTCCTGGAAGAGGTGATCCCTGACCCTAGTTAACTCAAGGATGAAGAAGGACACCAGGCTGTGTGTTTGGGGGTGATTAAGGAGTTTCCATCCCCAACCTTAGGAACATCAGAGCTGGCATCAAGGGCCCTCCAACATATTTCAAGTGGGAAAACTGAGGCCAGTGGGGGCAGTAGCTTGCCCAGGTCCAAGGCCCTGGGGACTTAGGACCCAGGGCCTCAAGTCCTCTTACTCTGCAGTGTGTGACATGCGGCAAAGCTTTCAAGAAGCTTTGGTCCCTCCATGAGCATAACAAGATTGTGCACGGCTACGCGGAGAAGAAGTTCTCATGCGAGATCTGTGAGAAGAAGTTCTACACCATGGCCCATGTGCGTAAGCACATGGTTGGTAAGTCTGGGCCACAGGGGGATGGAGCCGGAGGATAGAGATGGACCAGCTTCTGGCTGGTGGATGGGAAAGACTTCACATCCAAGGGCAATGTGAAGGGGTGAGGAGGCCCCTCTCATCTGGGAGGCCTGGGGAGGTTGGTTGCAGTGGCAGGTGTAGCCTGGATAGGCTCTGGGGCCAGGGCTGGCACGTACAGTTGGGCAGGCTGCACATTGCACAAGGGTGCCTGGACAAGATGGCAGGTGGGAACTGGAATCAAGCTGGCACACTGCTAACCAGGCTGTGCATCCTGGCATGAGCTTGTGTCCACTCAGGGAAAGGAATACCTTTTCCTAATTATACAAAGTGCTGTATGGGCTGGTACAGGCCCTGTGTCAGTTTGATGACAGCTGTGCCTCTGATTCTTTCTTACCTTCTGGTCCTCATAGGGCTTCAGGCCTCTCTGAATGCAGCCTCCCCTCAGGGTTCATGCCTGAACACAGTAAGGAGGTCCCCCAAGTGTGTGTTTTGGCCACTCCACTGCCCCAGGCAAGGCTGCCTACCCGCTGTATGTGGGCCTGGCAGAGTCTCATGTCCCTATAGCCCTGCCTTCCTTGCCTGCCCCAAGTCTGGGCCTTGAGAGGGAGGGGTAGCCAAGGCGGACAGTGAGCCCCTGGCCAGGTCCTAATCCCTTTCTCCATGGGACAGTGCTGGGGGCCCTCCAGTGTGAACTGACTGGAAGCTGGGACCCTGCGGCTTAGGTCTCAGCCAGGAGCATGCTGGGTAAACCAGGACTGGTGTCTGTGAGCTTGGAGGGGAGCCTTCTGTCTCCAGTGGCCTCCTACCAGATCCTTAAAGTTTGTTGGTCCTCAGCTATCCGTGGGTGCTGGGAGGAGTGCAGCTAACTTCCTCCAGACTGCTGGCTAGGGCCTGAGGCCAGGGCCTTTCTGCATATGGTCCCCTATAAAGCCCACCATCCCTGAAGCTCAGGACCACTATGAGTCCCTTTTTATAGAAGAGGAAGCTGAGGCCCAGAGAGACTGAGCAGGAAGCCAGTGGTTGGGCCAGGATTTGAGTTGAAGCCAGGTCCATCCAGGGTCCTTCCCTGAAGCTTTGGGGGCAAGGCAGCCTTGGCCACTTCAATTGGCCAGAGGCTAAAGAACCACAGAGCCCCGGCATGTCTGAGGCAGACCTTCAGAGCAGATAGGAGACCCAGCCATGGAGGCAGGGGGCCTCTCCTGGGAATCAGCACAGGTCCTGTGACAGGGTATAAGGCCAGCCCCAGGGAAGGGTGGTGGCACAGGGCTGCCCCAGGAGGCAGGGTCTGGGCCCAATGTGGGGGTGCTTGGGCAGGCCCGTAAGACATGACAGCCCTGGTGCCCACCTCGTAGCCCACACCAAGGACATGCCCTTCACCTGCGAGACCTGTGGAAAGTCCTTCAAGCGCAGCATGTCCCTCAAGGTGCACTCCCTGCAGCACTCAGGGGAGAAGCCGTTCAGATGTGAGGTGAGCTTCCATCTCCTGCCTGGCCTGCCCAAGGTGCCACCTGGGAGGGGCAGGAATCAGGGAGAGCAGCTGCTGAAAAACAAAGGGCTAGGGGGCGGAATGTAGGGTCCAGAAAGAGAGAGACCCACCCTCTGAGGTCTGCAGCCCCTGCCTCCCACTCCCACCCAGCCCCTACTCTTCTCTGGCCCACCCCCATCCTGCCCGTCCTTCCCCAACCCGGCCCCACACACTCAGGGTGGGAAGTGTGTGTGGGCTGCAGCCCCAGGAGCAGGCTTTCTGGGGAGGCGGATTCAGGAGCATCCCAGGCCTGGAGCTCAGAGATGAGACAACAGAGCTGCAGGTGGGGAGGTGGGGGCAGGGGCTGGGCTTCTGATCAGGAGGAAGAATGAGGGACCTCATGCCTTAAGCATGGGGTTCCCTCTACTCTGTGGCTTTTTCCCACTTCCTGACCTCCATTCCCCACCTAAGTCTTGGATGCTTGTGGCCTCTCCTTGTGCCCATGCACTGCCCATCCAGATGCACCTCGGCTTGCCCTCACGTCCCCATCTCCTTGCCCAGGAGCCCCTGAGTGTGTCCCTCCTTGGCCCTGTGGCCACAGGGGAGCTGTTCCCTCCACAAAGGAACAGAAGCTGTTCCCTTCTGCTCTGTACCTGGGCCTCACCCCCAAACCCCACCCCCAGAACTGCAATGAGCGCTTCCAGTACAAGTACCAGCTGCGGTCACACATGAGCATCCACATTGGCCACAAGCAGTTCATGTGCCAGTGGTGCGGCAAGGACTTCAACATGAAGCAGTACTTCGATGAGCACATGAAGACCCACACAGGTGCGGCTGCCCTGTGGGACGTGGGCAGCCTCAGGCCCATGCTGGGCCGGGACCCCTTCTCAGCCCCGCTCAGGACACCTGGAATAATCTTGGCCACACCCCTTCTCAAGTCTGGGCCTCCGTTTACCCATCCTTCCTGCTTCCCGGGGTTGGGTGAGGCTGGCACAAAATGCCCCAGGGTCGGGGAGGATCTGAGCGCCAGGGCTGGGTCCAACTATGCCCCCATGGGAGACGGACACTGGCCCCAGACGGGTGTGGCGACCCCTCACTGACGCCCTGCTGCCCATCCCCAACCCCCAGGAGAGAAGCCGTACATCTGCGAGATCTGTGGCAAGAGCTTCACCAGCCGGCCCAACATGAAGCGGCACCGGCGCACGCACACGGGCGAGAAGCCGTACCCATGCGACGTGTGCGGCCAGCGCTTCCGCTTCTCCAACATGCTCAAGGCCCACAAGGAGAAGTGCTTCCGTGTCAGCCACCCCCTGGCCGGCGACGGCACCTCCGCTGCCCCAGGCCTGCCCCCAACCCAGCCCCAGGCGCACGCACTGCCCCTGCTCCCGGGGCTGCCCCAGACCCTGCCACCCCCACCCCACCTGCCGCCCCCGCCTCCGCTCTTCCCTACCACTGCCGGCACCGGCGGGAGGATGAACGCCAACAACTAGCTGCCGAGCTGCACCCGTGCACTTGCTGGGGCCTGGAGCCAGGGCCCACTCCAGGAGGGACCCACTGCCTTTCCGGGGAGCACAGCAGTGCGGGCCTGGGCCCTGCTCCACGTCCAGAAGTGGCTGGATGTGCCCTGCCTGAGGCCCCGACCATGAGGGGTGTGCAGGCTGGCGGCCCCCAGAGCTGGTGGAGGGCACCTCACTACCAAGTGCCCCCACTTTCTGTGACTCCTTGAAGCCTTTACTATTTTTTTTTTTTTTTTGGAAGTGAAGGAAAAAGAAACTATTTGCAGCACCCGCCTCCAGGTGAGGGGGGTGCTGGGGGTCTGCAGCAGAAAGAAAGGGGCCTGGGCAGCAGGTGTGGCCAGTCCCTCTGCCAAGGCCTGCACCAGAAGGGTTGGCCAGGTGGAGCCTGGGTCAGCCTCGGCAGCCTATCCCCATGTCCCCTATGCCCCTAATTTGCTTCCTCATCTTGGAGGGTTTGGGGAGAAGTTGGTGTGCCACCCCCACAAACCCTTGAGGAGTTGTAGACCCAGTCTGAGGGCCACAGGCACTGAGGCAGGGCCTGAGACTGGACCCGGGTGAGCGTGGGCAGTGGGGGGTGGTGAGGTGTGAAGACTGCAAACCAGTGCTGCACTGTGTGGAGCAGGGCAGGCAGGGGCTGGACCCCAGGGACTTGCCTTCCCCACTCACTCTGCTGCCAGCAGGCCCAGGGATCCCTGACCTGCACCAGGTGGCACCAAGGGTCCTGAGTCCCAGAGATGTCCCCAGAAGCTGCTGTGCCTCACAGCACTGTGAGCCAGACCCTGGGTGGGCAGACAGACTGACTAGCAGCACCGGCTTCGGGGGCAGAGTCCTAGGGTGAGGCTTGGATAGTGTTGGTAGGGTTTCAAGGTGCTATTAGTGGGGCAGGGGCAGGGTGGCTGCTCACAGAGCACCCCAGTTCCTCACCAGCTACTCTGGCCATATATCCCACACCAGAAGGAACAAGTGTGGCTGTGTCCATCTCTGCTCCCCCAAAGGCCCACTCTAGGCCTTATCCTCCCTCTAGACCCTGCCACAACCTGTCCCTGGCTGGCTCCAGCATCCTCGTCCCTCCTGGGCCTCTGCACCGGTGGGTGGGGCGCCCATAGCACTGCTGGTAAAGGAGCCTGCATGTTCAGGCCCCTCGGGGGATTGGGGGGACTGGGGAGGCACAGCGTAGACCCCATTGCTTGCCCCCATGAGGCTAGCACTAATAGGAAACCCTTTTTTGTTGTCATTTACTGTCTTTATTCCTGCCTTTAATATGGGGAGGAAGGTTCCATAAGCTACATGTTTCCTAGTTAAGCTCTTTCCTATTGTGTTTATACAATTTTGTTTGTTATACTCTTTGCACCTTAAACCCCCACCACTCCCCGACACTATTGCCTTCCCAGCATGGCTGGAGTGGGAAGAGGCTTGGGCCCCGGGGGAATGGTTAGGGGGACTGAACCCCTCTGACCTCCTTGTGAGGCCCATGGCGCTGGGGCAGGGAGCTGGGGACATTTTAATCATCAATAAACGAAGCACTTTATTCTGTACAGATTTGGGCAGGCCTGAGGTGCCCGAGTGATCTGAGGATTTATAATCCAAGCCACACCACCCTGGTTGTTCTCTGGGCTTGGAGGGGACAGTGCCAGCAGCTTCCCTGCCCAATTGATGTTGGAGCTATAGACATACACTCGGGTGCCCCTGCTGTCCTAGGGGAGAGAAGGTTTGCCCCTCCCCAAGGAGGAAGGCTTTCGGTCAGGGCCCCCACCCCAAGGCTGGGGACTCCAGGCCCCTGCTTTCCTGTAGCTCTTTTTCTTCCTTGCACTCCTTGATCTTTGGGCTTCCGTGATGTCCTCAGGGTCCCCCCACCTCCCTCCCCGTTGCTATTTCTAACCTCTGGTCCCAGTGCCTGGCAGCTCTTTGGAGCTGGCTCACATTTTCCCAAAAAAAGTTGATCCCTCCCAGTGGGCTGTAGGCAGGGACCTCCATGGGTTTCCAATCCCCATCACTGGCACCAGGTCTCCCACAGGGGCTGGTGGTGTCATCACCTGCCGGCCCCACTACAGTCTGAGCGGGCCTGAGTGGCCCTGGCCAGGCTGAAGGCTGAGACCTGTCGGGCCATACTGACAAGCAGAGGTCAGGGACAGTTGTGGGGATGAAGCCCTATCCCGGGACATGGGTTTCCTGTTTTGTACACTTCCCCTCTGGGATCAGGTGAGGGGTCCAGACAGCTGGCCAGGGACTGGTCAAGACGGTCACGGGAGCTCCAGGTGGGCACAACCAACCCCTCTCCTGGGAGGTCCCTGCCCCACTGGGGATAGGAGCCTGTGTCCCTGGTGCTAAACACTCTTCACTTGGGCCATTGTTGGTGGGGGCTCCTTTCCTGCCAGACCACAAGGCCAGAAGCAATAATGGCACCTCAGCAGTTCCAGTATGGATAGGGGTTCCTGTTTTACTAGCTTTTACATCTCCTTTTTATTTAAAAAAAAAAAATGCCCCCAGATGTCAGAATGAGGGGACTGGGGCACCATCCTCACTTCCCAGGGCTGGGGGAAGGGGGCAGGATCATCCCCTCCCAAGGAGCTCTGTGGGGGACCCACTGTCCATCTGGACTTCTCAGCCTGTTTGACTAGAACTGAGGCCTGGAGCCTGGGTCTACCAGACTCCTTAGGGCTCTTTGGTCTCAGGCCAGCTGGGGATGGGTGGCTAGAGTGATGAACTCAAGCCCTGTGGCCACAGTTCTGGGAGCCTTCAACCCTGGCTCATGCTGCTGTAGTCTCCACGGTGCCCTTCACAGAGGGCTTGGTGGTGGCAGAATGGCCATGCCCAGGCGTGTGCTGAGACCACTGACAACTGCTCGTGTACAGGCACCCCACAGCCCCAGAGTGTGGGGCACAGCAGGCATGCGAGTGAGAAGAGTGAAGGGGAATAAAGTCAGTACAACTCGTGTCCCTTGGCCCAGCCTCTTCTTTGCACTTGGCCTGCCTTGACTGTTGGACCGGAGCAAGGGGCTGGGCTCTGGGGACTACCCAGAGTCAGGAGCTGAGGCAAGGGCAGCAGTGGGGGATGGGGGAGGGGCAAATAGGTGGGTCTTAGGTCAGATGCAGAGGGGCATGAAAGAGGAGAGGTCCTGAAGGCAATGGCTACAGGAGGCCAGGGCCTGGGTAGGTGTGGTTTCCTGTGAGCACCAGGCATGGAGCCACAGGAGCTCCGGGACAGCAGGGACCAGTGCTCCCACTTAGGTGCTGAGCCCTGGGGATGCTGTGATGAGCAGTATGGACTCATCCCTCCCTCGGCGGGCAGGGGACGTCAGAAGGGGTCAGATAACAGAGATGCTGACTCAGGCGCCCGGGAAGACAAAAGCTCAGATAGAAGACAGGTGGTGGCCTCCAGAGGAGCAGATGGCTCTCCCTGGGGAACTCAGAATTGTTTCATGGCACAAGTAGCGTATACAGAGAGCACTCACTCCGTGCCAAAGGGAATTCTAGGCCCCGGGGACACATGCAGAATGAGGCTCCTTATGGCACTCACCTCTGCGTACGTAGAAAAGGGTCAGACAGGACCTTCCAGGACTGGGAGGGACTGGGAGAGAAGTCTCATGGGCGGATTTGTTGACTGGCCAGAAAGGAGGTGCAGGTTCCTAGGATGTTGGCACTGCCTTTCTACACAGTCCTGCTAGGAATGGAAGAAACACGGGCTTGCTCAAGAGACCCTGAAACAAGGCTGACTGACAGGCCTGGGGGCCTGGCTGCTCCCCCAACTCTTGTGCGGATTCCACTTATCTCTTGTGTTGCCAGTCTGTTTACCTTCTGCTATATCAGGTTGCATGACACTTCTTTTTCTTCCAGCCCTCTCCCCACCTCCCTCATTCTCACAGGATTTCCACCTTCACACTCCAGAGTCTTGGGCACTGTCATCCTAGGCTCTGGGGGCAGAGGCCTCTGGGTGGCTGTGGGACGGTGGGCACCATGATTGGTGTCTCTGGAGCACCCACTTTCCCTCATTTTCCTCTTTGGGACCAAGCAGCTCGCTAACGTCTCATGTCCTGAAGCATGCATAGGTCAGAGCAGCACTGCCCTGCTGGGGAAGGCCGGACTTTTCTTCCTTCTAAAGGATCAATGAGATGCGAGGTCAGGCACCCTGGCTTAGTGGTGCCCTTGGGCCTACCTACCCCCTGATTATGTAGCTTTCTAGAACCAGGACAGGTGAATAAGTCAGGTTAGGCTGAGTTCTGCTGCGGTAACAAACCACCTCCTAACCTCCGTGACTCAACATCTAGGGCTCTGAGGGGATGCTCCAGGGCAGTCATTCTCTATTTGGTGACCCAGAATTCTAGGCTTTGACCTTGGGGCACCTCCATATCAACATGGGCCTCTAGACTGACCAGAGCCAGGGAAAAGACAGGGTGGAGAATCACACCTTGGCTCTTCAGTGCTGCCATCCAGAAGTGGTGTACCACTTCTGTTTCCATGTCATCATCCAAAGCAAGTTCCGGCATCATGCCTTACTTCAGTGGGGTGTCCGGAAGGAGAGGAGAGCTGGAAAGATTGGTGAGTAGCCGCCAGGCACAGTGGCTCACGCCTGTAATCCCAGCATTTTGGGAGGCTGAGGTGAGCGGATCACTTGAGGTCAGGAGTTCAAGACCTGCCTGGCCAACATGGTGAAACCTCATCTCTACTGAAAAAAAAAAAAAAATTAGCCCGCATCTGTAATCCCAGCTACTCGGGAGGCTGAGGCAAAAGGATCATTAGGATCATTAGAACCCGGGAGGCGGAGGTTGCAGTGAGCTGAGATCACGCCACTGCACTCCAGCCTAGGTGACAGAGCAAGATTCTGTCTCAAAAAAAAAAAAAAAAGATTAGTGAGTAGCCATATCCTCTCCTGCACTTGGGCCCTGCAGTCTCTAGAGGTCAGGTTGAGAAGTATCCAGCCTGTAGAGCTGCTTCCTAAAGTCTCTGGAGGGTCAGCAATCAAATAGAGGAGCAGTGGCTCCTAAGGTTCCACTGGCTGCAGGTGGGATAAACCTGCTGTCACCACAGATGATAGCCTTGGGGCCTGTGGAGAATGGAGAAGAGAATGGGATCCCACACAGGGAAGGAAAAGCAGCTCAGCAGGACGCCACCTTGAACTTCCACCTCACTCCTGCCTCTCTCCAGCTAGAGATAGGGCTTCTGGAAACCTCTGTGGCCAAAACTATGCCTGTGTACCGGGGGAGCTGTGGCCTAAGACTATAACTCTTATGTGCTGGGGACACTCTGTGGTCATTCCTCACCCCACAACTTTCTGAGACTGCTGATAACCTAAGCAAAGGAGCTCAGAGAGGTAAAGCCACTTGCACACAGCCAGAAGGTGGTGGAGGCAGATTCAAACCTAAGTCTGTCTGATCCCAAAGCCACGTTCTCTAGGCGCTGAACAATGCCACTTCCCCTCCATTCAGCACAGTACTTGGTGCACAGTGGCATTCAGGAGAGCATGGCAGTGGGTGGTGAACCGGTGCTATTGGTTGCAAACAACAGAGCCAATTAAATCTCTAGGAGAACCAGAGACTCAGCCTCTGGGGTTATGCAGCCAAAACCAAACCCAAACCACCCTGCACCACTTGCCCCAGGGGAGGTGTGACTGTCATCCCAGCTTGGAACTAACAATGCTGAAGGCTACTCATAAGAAGCTCTGTCTCGACTGCCCCTCCCACCAAAACTAAACCCCTCTCTGCCACCCTCAGAGAACACGAGTCTGCAGTATGTTTCCTTGCTTCCCTCTTACCTGAATCAAAGTCTCATGTGGGTGTGTCTAAGTGGCAGATCTGTCACGTTTATGCCCCAGAGATGCAGGACAGGAGAGTCCCAAAATTGGGGCTTAGCCTGGGAGAGTTCTTGGCTTCACCTAGGAAAGAATTCAAGGGTGAGCCAGAGGTGTTAGCAACTTTTGGTGAAGCGGCAGTGTACAGCAGCAGCAGAGGTACTGGTACTGTGGAACAGCGCTACCCCATAGGCAGTGTGCCCAGAATAGCAGCTCAGAGGCAGGACTGCAGTCATACTTATACCCACTTTTACTTACATGCAAATTAAGGGAGGATTATGCAGAAATTTCTAGGAAAAATTTGGTACCTTCCAGAGAAAAGGGCAGTAACTTTCAGGTGTTGCCATGGCAATGGTAAACTGACATGGCACACTTGTGGGCATGTCTTACTGGAAAGCTGCTTCTTCCACCCCATCCCTGTTTTAACTAGTTCTCATTAGGTCTGATGTCCAAGCCCCGCCTCCAGAGTTGAGTCCCACCTCCTACCTCACTAGCTGCAAGGGAGGCTGGGGAAGCAAGTTGTGTTTTCTACACTGGCTAGGTGGAACGCACTAGGTACTTCATTCCCAATGAGAAAAAGTCTTTGCGAACATGCTAGGTGGCCACAAAGCATAACAAACATGCCCCACAATCTGGCCGTTCACAGCCCAACAACAGCATACATCCTCTTCCATACAACAGGAACAACAAAATGCTATTGATTAACAAGCTTCCTCATAATAAATAAAAATGTTTTCATCCTCTTCCCAAAAGAGGACACTGTAATTTCTCATCACTGACTGCATCTAGCTCCAAATCCAGGATCTGTTGGTAATAGCTGCTCCTTTTCTGTGATCCCATTTGGTGTTCTGAAATGTATGGACTGTATTGTAAATGGAACCATCACCAACCAGGCTCTTTATAAAACAGAAGAGAACTATGAGGAGGAAAAATTAATATATATACATACATCTTTTCCAATGTGATGGTTAGTTTTAGGTGTACTCTTAAATGAATGAAGGGACACCCAGATAGCTGGTAAGGCATGATTTTTGGGTGTGTCTGTGAGGGTGTTTTGGGAAGAGATCACCATTTGAATCAGTAGACTGAGTAAAGATGATCCACCCTCATCCAATATGAGTGGGCACCATCCAATCTACTGAGGGCCTGGATAGAACAAAAAGGCAGAAGAAAAGTGAGTTCACTCTCTCTTTTGGAGCCAGGACATCCTGTCGTCTCCTGCCCGTCAGACATCAGAACTCCAGGTTCCCCTGCGTTTGACCTTGGACTGGGAGTTATATCATCACCTCCTCTTAATCTCAGGCCTTCAGATTCAAACTGAATTACATCACCAGCTTTCTTGGGTCTCCAACCTGCAGAGGACAGATTGTGG
The DNA here is from genome assembly GCF_000951035.1 of Colobus angolensis palliatus. Lineage (NCBI taxonomy): Eukaryota > Metazoa > Chordata > Mammalia > Primates > Cercopithecidae > Colobus > Colobus angolensis. The sequence goes on from NW_012116389.1 coordinate 2,404,885, forward strand.
AACTTTTCGGCCTCCATAATTACATAAGCCAATGCCCGTAATACACCCCCTCTTATATCTCTTTGTTCTGTTGATTCTGTTTCTCTACAGAGCCCTGACTTATTAATGTACACATTAAGGAAGACAAGACAGGACGATGTTCCATCCTACTTAGCCACAGGTCATGAGGTCAGGATGGTGCTATTGTCTGAATGCTGGTGTTCCCCCACCAACCCCCAAATTCACCTGTTGGAACCTACAACACGATGCCACAGTATAAAGAGGTGGGGTTTTGGGGGGAGTGATTAAGTCAGGAAGCTCTACCTCATGAATGGGATTACTGGCCCTTACAGAAGAGTGGAAGGGAGCTGCCTGCCCTTTCACCATGCAAGGACACTGAGTTGGCTCCTTCTGCCATATGCGGACAATAGAAGGTGCCATCTATGAAGAAGACAAAGCTCTCACCAGATACTGCGTCTCCTGGTGCCTTGATCTTGGACTCTCAGCTTTTAGAACGGTGAGCGATAAAGTTCTATTGTTTATAAATTACCCAGTTAAAGGTATTTTGCTACAGTAGCCTGAACAGACTAAGACAGAAATTGGTACCAAGTGGGGATGTTGCTATAACAAATAGTTTAAAATGTGAAAGCAGCTTTGGAGCTGGGAAGACTTGAGTTTGGAGGAACAGGCTAGGAAAAAACCCTATATAGTCATGAATGGACCATGAAGGCTATTCTGGTGAGGGCTCAGAAGAGAGCTGTAAATAAAGCCTCAGTTTTCTTAGAGATTACTTAAGTGGTCATAATCAGGATGTTCATAGAAATGTGTATGGTACAGACCATTCTGATGAGGTCTCAGATGGAAATGAGGAACATGTTATTAGAAACTGGAGGAAAGGCTATCCTTGTCATAAAGTGGCAAAGAACTTGGCTGAATCGCGTTTGCTTCCTAGTGTTCTGTGAAAGGAGGAACTTCTGAATGGTGAAATAAAATATTTAGCACAAGGAATCTCTAAACAAAGTGTTGAGCATGTGGCATGGCTTCTCTTGACTGCTTACAGTAAAATGCAAGAAGAGAGAAATAAATTAAAAACAGATTTTATAATCAAAAGTGAAGCAGAACTTAGATTTAGAAAATTCTGAGCCTGGCCATGTTGTAAAGAATGAAACAATGTGTTTGAGAGAGAACACCAAGGGTGTTCCCAAGCAACAGTTTGATAAGGAGAGTAGCATGGATTAGTGGAAGCCTGTTTGTCAAGGGGACAATGGAGGAATGACCCTGAAGGCATTTTGGAGATCATCAGGGCTGGCTTTCTTATTACAGGCCTAGAGTGCCCAGGCCTGGAGGACAGAACTATGTCAGAAGAGGGGCCTTGGGTGCCTAAGGGACCTCATCCCTCACTGCCCTGTGCCAACGCAAACCTCTGCTCCCTGACACTGGTACAGCACTCCTCAGCTGTCCAAGGCAAAGCTCCGGTGGACCCAGGTGTGATGTAGGCTGTAGTGGCTGACTCTCCAGAGGGCACAGGTGGTAAACCTTGGTAGCATCTATGAGGTGCCATCTCCACCAGGGAGCACAGTGCACAGGCTCTGGAGGTGTGGTTTCCTCCACCTGGATTTCAAAGGATGCCCCAAAGGGCCTCAGAGCCACCACAGAGAGCCCCCACTAGGGCACTGCCTAGTGGAGACGTGGGATCTGGTGAGGATCTTCTTTCTTTACCCTCACATGGCAGAAGCCCAAAGGACAAGAGAGCTGAACACTGTGTAAAGCCTCTTTTGTAAGGACCGTCATCCCTACTCACAAGGGGAAACCCCCCCATGACCTAGTCAGCTCTTAAAGACCCTACCTCCTAATATTATCACATTATCACAAAATTCAGGGCAACACCTGAATTCTGGAGGGGACACATTCAAACCATAGCAGTAACAATCTGCAAAATTCTAGTGCAGTATCACAACCAGGACATTGCCATTGACACAATCCACTTATCTTTCCCCCAATTTTACTTGTATTCGTGTGTGTGTGTGTGTGTGTGTGTGTGTGTGTGTAGTTCTATACAGTATTATCACATGTGCAGGTTCATATATTCACAACCACAATCAAGATACAGAACAATTCCACCCCACAAAGATACCTGTTACCATTACCATCTTACAACTAACTACACACCACAATCCCTTCTGCCACCACCCATTCCATCCCTAGCCACTGGCAACCACCAATCCATTCTCCATTAAAATTTTTGTCATTACAAAAATGTTATATTAATGGAATCATATAGTATGTAACTTTTTGGGGCTGACATTTTTCACTCAGTCTAATTCCCTGAAGATTGATCCAAGTCTTTTCGTGTACCAAGAGTTCATTCTTTTTTTCTTTTTTTTCTTTTTAATTGCTGAGTAGTATTCCATGGCTGGTACGTACTGGTTTTTTTAACCATTTGCCCATGAAAGGTGAGCAGGGCTGTTTCTACTTTTTTAGTATTACAAATGTAACTGCTATGCATTCACATGTGGGTTTTGTGTGAACAGAAGTTTTCATTTTTCTGGGATAAATGCCCAGGAGGGCAATTGCTAGGTCATATGGTATAGTTGCATGTTTACTTTTTAAAGAAGCTGCCCACTTTGGGAGGCCGAGGCTGGCGGATCACGAGGTCAGGAGATCGAGATCATCCTGGCTAACACGGTGAAACCCCGTCTCTACTAAAAATACAAAAAAAAAAGAAAAAAAATTAGCCGGGTGTGATGGCGGGCGCCTGTAGTCCCAGCTACTCAGGAGGCTGAGGCAGGAGAATGGCATAAACCTGGGAGGCAGAGCTTGCAGTGAGCCGAGATCGTGCCACTGCACTCCAGCCTGGGCTACAGCGTGAGACTCCATCTCAAAAAAAAAAAAAGAAGAAGCTGCCAAAGTGTCTTCTACAGTGGCTGTACTATTTTACCTTCCCAGTAGCAATGTGAGTGATCCAATTTCTCTGCATTCTCACAAGTATTTTGGTGTTGTCATTATTTTTTAAGTATTAGCAACTCTGAGAGGTATGTAGCGATATCTCATTTTGGTTTAATTTCCCTGATGACTAATGATACGGAACTTCCTTTCATTAAATTATTTCCCATCTGTATGTCCTTTTTGGTGGAACATTGGTTCATGCCTTTTGCCTATTTTCTCATTGGATTGTTTGTATGTTTTAGAATTTGGGAGTTCTTTGTGTGTCTAGATATTGCAAATATTTTTCTCAATCTGCAGCTTGTCTTTTTATTCTCTTCACATGGTCTTTTGCTGAGCAAAAGATTTTTATTTTGGTAAGATCTAGATGATCACATTTTCCTTTTATATATCATGCTTTTGGTGTTAAGTATAAAAACTTATTCCATAGCCCTAAATGCTGAAATATTCTTCTGTTTTTTTTCTATAAGTTTTATACTTTGGTTTTAAATTTTTTTAAAAAGATGCTCACTTACTTATTCTCTGAGTCATGTCCAGTACAGGGATTGCCAAGGGTCTCTGTGTTATTTTTTAAAAAATTATGGTAAAATACATATAACATAAAATTTACTTTCTTAACCACTTTTAAGTGTACAGTTCAATGGCATTAAATACATTCTCACTGTTGTGCAGCCACCACCACCATCCATCCACAGAACTCTTCTGATCGTTCCAAACTGAAACTCTGTACTTATTGAACAGTAGCTCCCTACTCCCTCTTGCCCCCAGCCCCTAGCAACCACCATTCTACTTTCTATCTCTATGCATTTAACATATAAATGGAATAATACAATATTAGTCTTTTTTGACTGCTTATTTCATTTAGCATAATGTCCTCATACTCCACATGTTGTAGCATGTGTCAGAATTTCCTTTCTCTTTAAGGCTGAATAATATATATATCACATTTAGCTTACTAATTAATTCACCAATGGACATTTGGGTTGCTTCCACCTTTCGGGCATTGTAAATAATGCTGCCATGAACATGGGTATATAAACATCTCTTCAAGGCCCTGCTTTCAATTCTTTTGGGTATATACTCAAATGTAGAAATGCTAGATCATATGGTAATTTGATTTTTAATTTCTTGAGGAACTGCCATAATCTTTTCCAAGCACCTGTACTATTTTACACTCCCATCCACAATGCACAACTGATTGAAATGCTCATCTATTCCAGAGACACCCTCACAGACACACTGGAAATAATGTTCTATCAGGTATCTGGACATCCCTTAGTCCAGTCGAACTGACACCTAAAATTATCACCATCTATATACCTGTCTTTATGCCAGTGCCACACTGTTTTGATTACTGGAGCTTTGTAGAAAGTTTTGAAATCAGGACATGGGCGACCATTAACTTTCTTCTTTTTCAAGATTTTTTTTTTTGAGACAAGAGTCTTGCTGTGTTGCCCAGGCTGGAGTATAGTGGCTATTTACAGGTGCAGTCCCACTACTGATCAGTATGGGAGTTTTGGCCTGCTCTATTTGCAACCTGTGTTAATTCACTTCTCCTTAGGCAACTTGGTGGTCTCCCACTTCCAGGAGGTCACTATATTGATGCTGAACTTAGTGTGGACACCCAATCAGCACTGTGCACTACAGCCCAGAACTCCTGGGCTCAAGCAATCCTCTTCCTGTCTCACCCTCCCGAGAGTCTAGGACTACAGGCATGAGCCACCACACCTGGCTCAAGGTCATTTTAGATGTTTTACAACTTAAATCCACAATGCATTTCAAGTTAATTTTTGTATAAAGTGTGAGATTTAGGTTGAGGTTATTATTTCCCCTATGGATGTCTAATTGCTCCAGCATTATTTGTTGAAAAGTCTTGAACTGCTTTTGCATCTTTGTCAAAAATCAGTTGAGCCTATTTGGATCTATTTCTGGGTCCTCTGTTCGGGTCTATTGATCTATATGTTTATCCCTCTGCCAATATCATATGATCTTGACTACTGTGGCTATATAGGAAGACAATATCAGGTAGAGTGATTCCTCCCACTTTATTCTTCTTTGTCAAGATCATTCTAACTATTTGAGGGTCTTTAACTTTCCCTATAAATTTTAGAATACACTTGTCTAAATCTATTAAAAACTTTGCTGGAATTTTGATAAACATTGAATAAAACCTATAATTCAGTTTAGGGAGAATTGACATCTTTACTATGTTGAGTCTCCCAACTCATGAACACACTCTGTCTCTCCATTTGTTTAGCTCTTCTATTATTTCTTTAATCAGCATTTTGTAGTTTTTGGCATATATATCCTGTATGTGTTTTGCCTAAATATTTCATTTTCTTTTGAGTGACTGTACATGGTATTAAGTTTTAAATTTCATTTTCTACATGTTCATTGTTAGTAAATAGAAATGCAATTAATGTTTATGTGTTAATCTTATATCCTCCAACTTTGCTGAACTCATTGATTAGTTCCTGTAGTTCCTGTAAGCCTTTTATGGGGATTTCCTGGGATGACTTCCCCTTCATTCCTGAAAGATACTTTCAGATACTTTCATTGGATATAAAATTCACAGCTGATGGTTCCTTCAGCACTTGAAATGTGTTGTACTACTTCCTTCTGGCCTCTATAGTTTTGCTTTTTTTTTTTTTGAGAAGGAGTCTCGCTCTGTCGCCCAGGCTGGAGTGCAGTGGCCGGATCTCAGCTCACTGCAAGCTCCGCCTCCCGGGTTCACGCCATTCTCCCGCCTCAGCCTCCCAAGTGGCTGGGATTACAGGCGCCCGCCTGTAATTGTATTTTGTATTTTTTAGTAGAGACGGGGTTTCACCGTGTTCGCCAGGATGGTCTCGATCTCCTGACCTCGTGATCCGCCCGTCTCGGCCTCCCAAAGTGCTGGGATTACAGGCTTGAGCCACCGCGCCCAGCCAGTTTTGATTTTTTTTTAAGAGACAGAGTCTCGCTGTGTCCAGCCAGTGCTAGAGTTCAGGCTGGAGTGCAGTGGCATGATCTTAGCTCACTGCAACCTCCGCCTCCTGAGTTTAAGTGATTCTCCTGCCTCAGTCTCCTGAGTGGCTGGGACTACCAGCGTGTGCCACCACACCTGGCTAACTTTTGTATTTTTAGTAGAGTTAGATTTTCGCCATGTTGGCCAGGCTGGCCTTGAACTCCTGACCTCAAGTGATCCGCTTGCCTAGGCCTCCCAAATGGCCTCCACAGTTTTGGATGATAAATCCACTGTCATTGGAATTGGCATTTAACTACAGGTGATGTGTTGTTTCTCTCTGGCTGCTTTTGAGATTTTTTTTCTTCATCTTTAGTTTTCAAAAGTTTAATTATGACATGTCTTGGCATGGATTTCTTTGAGTTTATTCTGTTTGGGATTTTCTCAACTTCTTGAAAGTGCTGGTTTGTGTCTTAACCAAATTTTGGAAGTCTTCAGGCACTATTACTTTAGTTATTCTCTCAGCCTATTCTTTCTCCTCTCCTTCTGAGACTGCAATGATATGCAGTGACACAAACATTGATTTTTTTGTTATTGTCCTATGGGTCCCTGAGACTGACTCTCTCTCTCTCTCTCCATATATATATATACATATATATATATATATGTATAAAAGGATCCAAAGACGGGCAGCCCAGATTGGAGTGGATTTATTAGGTGTATATATAGAGAGAGAGAAAGAGAGAGAGAGCGAGATGCACACACATATATACACATATATAATTTCTTCCCACTATATTATGTCTGTATTGTTTAGACTGGATAAATTCTATTGATCTGTCCTCAATCAAGCACTGATTTTATCTTCTGTCATCTCTCTCCTATTGAGGCCATCCAGTAGGCTTTTATTTCTGTGGTTTTATTTTTCAGTTCTATAATTTCCATTTGGTTCTTCTATATAACTTCTTTTTTTGGTGAAATTTAAACATTTTTTAATTCATTCCAATAAAATTGGAATCAGTTGTTGAAGCATTATTATCATGGCCACTTTAAAATCCTTTTCAGATAATTCTAACAACTGGTTAATCTCAGTGTTGGTGCCAGTTGATTCTTTTCACATTCAAGTTGTGATATCCCTCATTCTTGGTATGACAGGTTTCAGTGTGTCTTTCATATTTTGGCTATCATGTTAGGAGACTCTGGGTCCTACTTAGTTCCTTGGTTGCAACATCAGTTGCCTTGTTTACATTTATCATGCATATCCTGGTCTGAGGACTGAGGTTGCAGTGGGCTGAGGTTCCAATGACAATTTAATTTTCAGAGCCTTTGTGGTGTTCTTTTCACATGCTTGGTTTCTTTGGCACGCTGGAGCTCCTGCTGGTTCCTGCTGGTGCTGCCTGAGAGGGCAGAAGGGGTGTTGCCAGGTCAGGCTGCCTAGCGTCTCTTGGCAGGGGAGGTGAGTTTCGGGCCCAGTGTGAAAGGAGAGTGCTTTCCCTGGCTGCGAATTGTTAGTAGGGCACCTGAGTAATCTCCCCTCTGGTGATGCTGGGCTCATGTGGAGTTGTCAGAGGGACTCCTCTTCAAATTGTAAGAGGGCTGAACCTGTTTTGGCTGCTTTCTATTGATAGGCTGGGGGTCGGGAAACACCAGGCCTGGGTCATCTTCCACTGAGTGGGGGTATATAAGATATCCTGCTACTGAGTTGCTCCTTTATTCTTAGGGTCCCAAACTAATGCATAATTCCCTTGCCAGCTTTCAGAGTTATCCTCTGATTGCCTCTTGCATTGTTTTCACAGTTTATAGTTGTACTTGACAGGAAGGAACAGGGAGAAACAAGTTTACACCATTTAGTCCAGGCCAGAAGTCATCCTTTCAAACATTTGAAAAAGTAGATCACTGTATTAGTCCATTTTCACATTGCTGACAAAGACATAACTGAGACTGGGTAATTTAGAAAGGAAAGAGATTTAATTGACTCACAGTTCCACATGGCTGGGGAGGGCTCACAATCATGGCAGAAGGCAAGGAGGAGCAAAGTCATGTCTTACATGGATGGTAGCAGGCAGAGAGAGAACTTGTGCAGGGGAACTCCTCGTTATAAAACCATCAGATCTCGTGAGACTTATTCATTATGAGAACAGCAAGGGAAAGACCCAACCCCATGATTCAATTACCTCCCACTGGGCCCCTCTCATGACACGTGGGAATTGTGGGAGCCACAATTCAAGATGAGATTTGGGTGGGGACACAGCCAGACCATCACCAAAGAGCTCACTGGAAACTCAGCATGTGTGAAGGGCCTTGTTAATTAGAGGGCTTCAGTGTAGGATGATTTGACCAGGCTTACTGATATCTTTTTGTTTCCTCTTGGGCTGTCAGATCGCTCAATTTCAATTCCCTGTTTGGAGGTCATAGCTGACCTGCCAGCTTTCTGGGAGCTGAGTGGGAGTAGGGTTTTCCATTTAGAATATGGAGTTTCTCTTAATTACCCAGTGTTCACATTGCACCACTGCCTTCACCTCTGCTGAGTGTCTTAGTCAAGAGCCCTCTGGTTTATCTTCTTTGGAAATGAAACCCCTGGTTTCTACCAGGTGGTGGTTGATTCTCCTATATGTTTAAAGGTACCCAGTGTTGCCAGTTCTGGACCTTCTCTGTGGATTCTGAGGTATAGAAGAGTTGCATCTGGGCTTCCCATTGCTGACTTAGAGTGAGGACTGCTACACTGCACATCACACATCACCTGCTTTCCAGAATCCATGGTGGTATTGTTATGTCCCTGTAGAGTATGTTGTATACTATGTTCCTGAGAGTGTATGCTATATATTTTTATCTTTTTTTTTTTTTTTTTTTGAGATGGAGTCTCGCTCTGTCGCCCGGGCTGGAGTGCAGTGACCGGATCTCAGCTCACTGCAAGCTCCGCCTCCCGGGTTTACGCTATTCTCCTGCCTCAGCCTCCTGAGTAGCTGGGACTACAGGCACCCGCCACCTCGCCCGGCTAGTTTTTTTTTTTTTTTTGTATTTTTTAGTAGAGACGGGGTTTCACCGTGTTAGCCAGGATGGTCTCGATCTCCTGACCTCGTGATCCGCCCCTCTCGGCCTCCCAAAGTGCTGGGATTACAGGCTTGAGCCACCGCGCCCAGCCCATATTTTTATCTCTTTACCGTCTACTTTAATTGTAGTGAGCTTTCAAAAGGAAGCAAAAAAAATGTATTTTATCTGCCACCATTAACTGGAAGACTTGCCTCACTTCTCTTGCTACAAAATGAGATCTTTGATCAGAAGCAGGCTTGAATTTGGTTCCATGAAAATGAGTAGGGCATGAAGTCTATGGATGGAGGGATTAGCAGAAATGTGGCAGGCAGAGAAGGCAAATCCGGATTCAGAATACATATCAGTAAAACTTTAGTAGAACTCTTTCAATTCTTAGGAAACCCACAATCCATTAGTCACTCCCAGGGATCTCTGTAGGTCAGACCATCTGATTACCACCCTCTCCAGCCCTGCTGCTTATTCCAGTAACCATGCCCATTTTGCCTTTGGTGCTTATGAGCCATTCCTTGGCCACTGTTAACCCTAAGATCCCATGATCCTCCCTGAAAGCAGGAAGGCCACTTCAAAGCACAGGCTCCCACCTACACCCCTGACAGGTCAAAGTTGCCAGCATTTCTCACCAACAAGTTATTCAATGATGGGCAAAAGTGTCTTCTAAGCCCTCTCAGCAAACACAGGTGGGGATGGATAACAGATGGATGACATACCTAATAAATCCACTCCAACATTCTGGGCTGCCTATCTTTGGATCCTTTTATGTCACATAAGAGCATTTCCAGCATCTCAACTTCTTGCATCATAGGCCACCTTTAACCCAGAAGTCAGTGAAGAAACAAGCAGGCCATTAGAAATTCTCTCAACTTCTCAAGCTTGCCCTTCAGCACCTGTTGCTGGAATACTCCTGAAATGATTTTCAACATCACACAGCCCTCTTAGCAGCAGACCACAGAATCCTCACTGGCTGGTGTGGTATCAGATAGATTACAGAACCTTCAGGAGTGCTCGAGTCAGGATTGCAGGCTACATAGCCCAGACCATGGCCAAACCACAGCCAGTAGGGACAGATCCCTCAGCTTGTATGGTGGACAGTGGAAAGTGGACTCCAGAAGTTCCAACACTGCTGTCCATCTGCCATCTTCACCAAAGTATGGATGCTGCAGGTTCCTGCTTCCTGTTCCAAACTGAAGTTTTGGGATGGGCGCATACAATGGGTTGAGCTCAGTGGCATGTCTGTGTTCCTGGGGAAGCTGGGAAAATAAATTCTGGTTTCTACCACAGGGGAGAAGAACTACTTACACAGGAACTGTCCAAAACATAGGAAGACTATTTAGGAGATGCAGGAAGGCCACCAAGTGTGACAAATATCTGCCACCCAAATATCCTGAGTTCAAGCAATTCTCCTGTCTCAGCCTCCCGAGTAGCTGGGACTACAGGTGCATGCCGCCATGCCCAGCTAATTTTTGTATTTTAGTAGAGACGGGGAGTCACCATATTGGTCAGGCTGGTCTCGAACTCCTGATCTCAGGTGATCCACCAGCTGCCCTGGCCTCCCAAAGTGCTAGGATTACAGGCGTGAGCCACTGTACTCGGCCTATTTTGTGTTTCTCTTAAATGGCCCTGTGATATGCTAAGATTCCTAATGAAGGCAGAAGCTATCAGTTAAAAATATGAGTAGACAACCTGGATGAAGTTTAAAATAATTATACTGAGTGAACGATGTCAGACAAAAAAAAGAGTACATACCGTATGATTCCTCTTACATAAAACTTTAGGAAATTCAAATGAATTATAGTGACAGAAAGCAGATCAGTGATTGGCTTGGGGTGTGTGGGAAGAGATGGAGGAGAGATTTTAAAAGGGGATGAAGAAAAGTTCGTGGGTGACAGGTGTGTTCCCTGTCTTGATTGTGGCAGTGGTGGTTTCACGGATGTATATACACATGTCAAAACTTATCAAATTGTACACCTTAAATAAGTGCAGTTTATCACATGCCACTTATGCCTCATTAAAGTTGTTTTTAAAATATTAGACTGCTTCCTATTTGCTGGCCATCTAAATTTCCATTTCTGTAAAATGGGAAAAATAATATCTACCTTATAATTTTGGTGTGAAGATTAAACGAGTAAAAATTACAAGGATGAAATGAGATGACATCTTCCCTTGGATTCCACTAAAAGTCTTGGAGTCACCCTTTCTCCTCTCTTTTTCTACACCCACATGCAACCTCTGGGGACCTCCTGGGATGATTAGAGTGGGTGGAGATACAGATGAAACAGGGTTGGCCGTGACTTGAAGACTTGACAGTTATCAAAGTGGGGAGATGGGTACATGAGAGGTCAGAATATTGTCCTCTCTACTTTGGTATGTATTTGTATTTTCCACAGTAATAATTTAAAAATAAACAGTGAGGGCATGGTGGTTCACACTTGTAATCCTAACACTTTGGGAGGCCAAGGTGGGAGGATCACTTGAGGTCTAGAGTTCGAGACCAGCCTGGGCAAAATAGTGAGATCCTATCTCCACAAAAATTTTAGTAATTAGCTGGATGTGGTGGTGGGTGCCTGTAGTCCCAGCCACTCATGAGACTGAGGTAGAAGGATCCTTTGAGCCCAGGAGATTGAGGCTGCAGTGAGTTGTGATCACACCACTGCACTCCAGGCTGGGCAACAGAGTAAGATCCTGCCTCAAAAAATAAAACTAAAAAATAAAACAGTGTTTCCCCATTTCAACTAAGAGGAAAACCCAAGTCCTGATGCTGGCCCATGGGGGTCAGCACGATCCCCTACCCTAACCTCTCCCCTTACCTCCTCCTACTCACCTCCTTGTTCATTGCTCCAGCCCTATTGGCCTCTATGCTGTTCTGGGAACGTGCCAGGCGCTCTCTTGCCTCGGAACCTTTGCTCCAGCTGTTCCCCTACCGGGAATCCTCCAGAGTTTGACCCCTCTCACATGTGATCCTCTCGGTGAGTCCATCCTGACTACTCCATTTAAAATCGTTACCACCTCCTCCTGCCACTTCCCATGCGCCTTCCGTTTCACTTGTCTCCACAGCCATGACCATCATCTGATGCCCCGTATAACTGTTTGTTTATTTCTGTCTCCCCTACCAACCTTGCCCCGACCCCCTGACGAATGTAAGCTCCATGAAGACAGGAATTCCTGCCTGATTTGCTCACTGCTGACTCTTCAGCATTTAAAGCAGTGTACGGTTGGTTCTTGATGAATGAATGAGCCACATACACATGTTCTACTGGAATGCCTGGTAGGGAGTGAACACTATGGAATCCATCATAGTCTAAAAATACTTCATTAAGTCATTTGATAAATCTAAGTTAATTGTTCAGTCAGTGTCTTCTGTCCTGATCTTTGAAAATGAGACTACAATTGATGAACATTTTTGTTAATTCTTGGGAGGCAGCAAGGTAGGGAAGGGTTCCCACAGTCTTTGGAGGAGGGCAGATCAGCTTCAAATCCTGGTGCAGCCCATGTCCACTGTGTGACTTGGCCAAGGTGCCTAGCCTCTCAAGCCTGGTCTCCTCACTGGCTGTGCTTGCTAGCAATGCCCTGCAGTCCAGGGCTGGGCTGGAATCTCACTACCTGCCCTCCCCGAGTGAGCCTTTGCCTTTTCATCAAGAGGGACTGGACCACCTCCAGAGCTTGCCCAGGTGCTGTGTCCCTCTGGGACCTGCTGGTGGGGTAAGCAAGTGACAGTCAGATGCACCGTTTAAGAGGGACAGAGGCTGGGTGCGGTGGCTCACGCCTGTAATCCCAGCACTTTGGGGGACCGAGGCGGGAGGATCACCTGAGGTCGGAATTTCGAGACCAGCCTGGACAACATGGTGAAACCCCGTCTATACAAAAAATACAAAAAATAAAAATAAAAATAAAAAATTAGCCAGGAGTGGTGGTGGGCACCTGTAATACCAGCTACTAGGAAGACTCAGGCAGGAGAATCGCTTGAACCCTGGAGGCAGAGGTTGCAGTGAGCTGAGATCACGCCATTGCACTCCAGCCTGGGCAACAAGAGCGAAATTCCACCTAAAAAAAAAAAGGACGGAGAGTGATATTGCTGAGATCACAAAAGGGAGGTGACTGAGTCCTAGCCCAGCCTGCTGTCGTCTCTCCTATACCCGCCCCCCTCCCCCACTCCCCCGCCTGACGTTATAAACAAGTGACTCAGAGGAATGATGGGGGTGTGCCTCATAACAGTTCATCCCAGTGTCCTGGGGGCTAAATTTAACACACAGCTGCAGCCTCTGGCACTTTGGGAACAAGTTAATCTTGGTGACTGAGGCTGATGTGTATGTGCGAGCGCGTGTGTCTGGCAGTGGGGCGGGTTGGGGAGGGTGTTGGGAGGTGGGTCAGGAGTCCTGAACAAGGTGGGCATCAAGACTGGCTGTCCTGGGCTTCAACCCTGGTCCCTCAGACCATAGACAAGGTGCAGGGGCCCCATGGCCAGGCAGGCTCAGGTCTGGCCTAATATGCACCAAGAATAGTGAGTATAGACAGCTAAAGTCCTGAAATATTAAACTTGTAGTGTTACTTTTTGAACACTAGAATTCAGAATGTCACTCCCTTACAATGTTAAAACCCTGGGGGTTTAAAAACCTAGAATAGTAGAATCCTAAGAAATTAATTTTCTAGCACATCTGACGCCTTAGAAGTGTTAACACCCTCTAATAGTGTACTCCCAGGACACAGTACCTTGGTGCTTCTGAACCTCCAGCAGAGCTGAACTGAGGCCCTTAGCATCTAACTTTGCCACCTCCTCATTGTGTAGGAAGGGAAACTGAGGCTTAACAGAGTGACATGTCCTGTCCCAGGCCTCATAGGAAAGGGGCAACCTTGTTTACCTAAGGTACTTTCTTGCTTTCTTGCAAGGAGGAGGGGCAGAAAGAGGAAAAACTCTTCCCATTTTAAAGGTGAGGCAACGGGGGTGGTGGTGTCTTATGTATGTAATCTCAACTACTAGGGAGGCTGAGGCAGAAGGATGGCTTGAGCCCAGGAGTTCAAGTCCAGCCTGGGCAATATAGTGAGACCCTGCCTCTTAAAATAAAGGCAGGGCAACAGGGCCGCCAAAAAGTGAACACCATGTCCAAGTTCTGACCAGAAAACCCAAGGACCCTGTATCCGGGGATGGCTGGAATGAGACATATTCCGAGGAGGAAGATGGAGGCACCAGGACAGATGTTCCCAGAAAGCATGAAGGAAGGGAGACCTTGGAAAAAGGGCTCCGATGCTTCCCCCTCTCTGGACTGAGGGTCAGAGCTTAGGCCATCACCTCTCCTAGGGGCATCTTCCGACCAAAAAATCCAGAGTCAAGGCCTCTCCGTGCTCCATTTAGAAATGAGGTAGCCAGGCCCTCGTCTTTCAGAAGGGCCCAGGCACCCCACCTCCGTCCCATAAGCCCCCGGGGCTGAGTCAAGGCTTCTCCGGGAGGGGGCCTCTGCCCAGCTGTCCCCTGTGCGTCATGTGCAGGAGGCCAGGCGGCTCGCCTTACAGGGACCCGGCCACCTCTATATATAGCCCCTCGAAGACAGCTGCGCAGTCTAAGCAAGCCCCAGCAGGAGAGCAGGGGTACAAAGAGGAGCCCCCTTGGCACCGCCACCACACCCTAGGCCACCCATCATGGCGCTGGGCTTGGAGCAGGCGGAGGAGCAGCGGTTGTACCAGCAGACGCTCCTGCAAGACGGGCTCAAGGACATGCTGGACCATGGCAAGTTCCTCGACTGTGTGGTGCGGGCGGGCGAGCGCGAGTTCCCGTGCCATCGCCTGGTGCTGGCCGCCTGCAGCCCCTACTTCCGGGCGCGCTTCCTAGCGGAGCCGGAGCGCGCGGGCGAGCTGCACCTGGAGGAGGTGTCCCCAGACGTGGTGGGCCAGGTGCTGCACTACCTGTACACGTCAGAGATCGCGCTGGACGAGGCGAGCGTGCAGGATTTGTTCGCCGCGGCGCACCGCTTCCAGATCCCTTCCATCTTCACCATCTGCGTGTCCTTCCTGCAGAAGCGCCTGTGCCTCTCCAACTGCCTGGCCGTCTTCCGTCTTGGCCTCCTGCTCGACTGCGCGCGTCTCGCCGTGGCTGCCCGCGACTTCATCTGCGCTCACTTCTCGCTGGTGGCGCGCGACGCTGACTTCCTCGGACTCTCGGCCGACGAGCTCATCGCCATCATCTCTAGTGACGGCCTTAATGTGGAGAAGGAGGAGGCGGTGTTCGAGGCCGTGATGCGGTGGGCGGGCAGCGGCGACGCCGAGGCGCAGGCTGAGCGCCAGCGCGCGCTGCCCACCGTCTTCGAGAGCGTGCGCTGCCGCTTGCTGCCGCGCGCCTTTCTAGAGAGCCGCGTGGAGCGCCACCCTCTCGTGCGTGCCCAGCCCGAGTTGCTGCGCAAGGTGCAGATGGTGAAGGATGCACACGAGGGCCGCATCACCACGCTGCGGAAGAAAAAGAAGGGGAAAGACGCAGCCGGGGTCAAGGAGGCTGATAAGGGCACAGGCGAAGCCAAAGCAGAGGAGGATGAGGAGGCCGAACGTATCCTTCCTGGGATCCTCAATGACACCCTGCGCTTCGGCATGTTCCTGCAGGACCTCATCTTCATGATCAGTGAGGAGGGCGCTGTGGCCTACGATCCAGCAGCCAACGAGTGCTACTGTGCCTCCCTCTCCAACCAGGTCCCCAAGAACCACGTCAGTCTGGTTACCAAGGAGAACCAGGTCTTTGTGGCTGGAGGCCTCTTCTACAACGAAGACAACAAAGAGGACCCCATGAGCGCATACTTCCTGCAGGTGCCTGACCGGCCTTGGGAGCCACCAGCTAAGGCTGGGCTCTGGGCACTGGGGGCAGTCTTGGGGCCCAGAAGGGGCTTGTGTCTACACAAGGAAATGAAATGCCACTGGGTCTAGGGTGAGATGTAGACTGGGGCGGTAGCCATCTGCTTGAAGGTTGAAGACAGTCAATAGGCAACTGCCAAAAAGCAGCATAACTTTGGTATCTCAATTTCAGGGGTGAGGTAGCCCCAAGATGGCATATGTTGGAGGCCCTGGCCCTGCACAGGGGTTGGGGTGGGACACAGTGAGGAGGAGCAAGGTCTGTGTAAGGATCCTGGGCAGGGCCTCTTCGTGAAGGCCAGGCCTGGAGCTCACAGCAGTGTCCCAGACAAAGGAACAATCCTGTCTGGTCCTCCCATTGAACAGATGAGGAAACTGAGGCCCAGAAGGGATCAGCAGAGTGAAGTGCCAGGTCTGAGTTGGGGGTGTGACTGTGAGATCTCAAAGGGCAGAGACAGTTTCCTGGAGACTGGCCATATAAGTTTGAGCCTTGCCAGTGGGGTGGGATTTGGAGATGTGAAGGGGAAGATGGTAGTGTTTCCAGCCAAGAAACGATAAGCAAGGGGCTTAGCCTGGTGAGCAGCATGCTCAGGGAGGCCTGACCAGCGAGAGAGGTGACAGGCACTTGGTGCCAGGGTTAAGCTCACAGGCCTTACAGTTGCACTGGGGGATGAGGGTAGCTCAGCAATGTGGGCACATTTTTTTTTTTTTTTTTTTTTTTGAGATGGAGTCTTGCTCATCACCCAGGCTGGAGTGCAGTGGTGCGATCTCGGCTCACTGCAAGCTCCGCCTCCTGGGTTCACGCCGTTCTCCTGTCTCAGCCTCCCGAGTAGCGGGGACTACAGGCGCCTGCCAACGCACCCGGCTAATTTTTTTTTGTATTTTTAGCAGAGACGGGGTTTCACCGTTTTAGCCAGGATGGTCTCGATCTCCTGACCTCGTGATCCGCCCGCCTCGGCCTCCCAAAGTGCTGGGATTACAGGCGTGAGCCACCGCGCCCGGCCGGGCACATTGTTTATTCTCTCTGGGCCTCTATTTGTAAGTAGGGATACTATTCTTCCTGCATGATAAGGCCATTGGAAAGTTAAATGATGCTTATAAAGTGCTCATCAGTACAGTGCTCAGCCCTCAGAAAACTTTCCAAAAACATGAGCCCCTAGTATTAATATCTTTATTACAAGGCTGTGGAGGTGAACAAGGCTGTGGACTATAGATTTTACAGGGCGAAAGGCAGGACTGTATTTAGAAGTTTCCTGAACAGTGGGATGGGGTGGAGAGCAGGGGGCAGGCAGGCCTCAGTTGGGAGCTGTTCAGCCTGGGAAAGCAAGGCCATAGCTAGACCTCCCTTGCAGAGCTCCCCATCGTTTCTGTGCTGTGGTGCCCTACCGCCTGCTATAATGGTGGTTGCCAGGAGCCTGCCTGGGCGTGGGGGACACTCATCTGCTCTCAGCCTGATGGCAGGAGGGGCACTTTCTCTCAGGGCGCCTCCAGGCTGCATTGGCCCTACCTGGGTTCCCGACCTCCTCTGCGATCTGGGACAGCGGGACTGGGTGGGGCTGGGCTGGGGCTGGGGGAGTAGGGGGCAGTTGCTGACTGGACACCTGGCCTGCAGTTTGACCACCTGGACTCAGAGTGGCTGGGGATGCCACCACTGCCCTCACCCCGCTGCCTCTTTGGCCTGGGAGAGGCTCTCAACTCCATCTACGTGGTCGGTGGCAGAGAGATCAAGGACGGCGAGCGCTGCCTGGACTCAGTCATGTGCTACGACAGGCTGTGAGCGTGGCTGGGGTGGGGCTGAGCACCCTGGGGGTGGGTGGGGCATGGAGGCCGCAGCTGGTCTAGGGCCTGGGGTGGGATTTGGAGCTAGAGCCTTGGGCTTAGAGTGGAGGTGGGCTTGGGTAAGGGCAGGGAGGTTGGAGGGCAGGGTGGGAGCAAAGAACTGAGAGGCCTGGGAAGTTCCAGCAATGGATCTGATGCACCTCGAATATGTGTTAGGTGGATGGGTGCATGGGTGCAGAGACAGGGACTGAGCCGAGCCTGGGTGAGTGCCCACCCCCACCCCCACTCCCATCTCCTCCAGGTCATTCAAATGGGGTGAATCGGACCCGCTGCCTTACGCAGTGTATGGCCACACAGTGCTCTCTCACATGGACCTTGTCTACGTCATTGGCGGCAAAGGCAGTGACAGGTGAGACTGGGCCTGGAGCGAGTCTGCGGAGCATAGGTAGAATCCCCCAGAGGCTGTCAGGGGTTTGTCCTGGCTACCCCGGCAGGCGATTGCAGGGAGGCATGGCTGGGCTCCTGCTTCTCTCCACCCGTTCCCACCCTCCACCCCACAGGAAGTGCCTGAACAAGATGTGCGTCTATGACCCCAAGAAGTTCGAGTGGAAGGAGCTGGCACCCATGCAGACCGCCCGCTCACTCTTTGGGGCCACTGTCCATGATGGCCGCATTGTTGTGGCAGCTGGGGTCACCGACACAGGGCTGACCGGTTCTGCCGAAGTGTACAGCATCGCAGACAACAAGTACGAAAGCTTGTCCCTTCTGCCAAGGACAACTGTGTGGCTTTGGGCTTCTGTCAGCCTCAGCAGGAGCCACAGTCCCTGTCTTGGGTCTCCAGTGTTGAGTTGGGACATCAGCATAGAAACAGACCTTCTCTCCTGATCAGCAGTGAGCAGAGGGCCGGGGGAGGGGATGCCAGGTTCCTCATTCAGGGACTCATAACAGGCAATGGCGTGGTGCAAGGGATATAGCAGTGAACAAGACAGAAGCTGCCCTGCCTGGGACACCAGAAAAGAGAAAATTGAACTGAGAGACAGTTGTACTCAGCTGGCGAAAACGGTGAGGGTGGTGGGAGGAGGTTGTCCCAGACCGAGGCAGTT
The DNA here is from genome assembly GCF_000951035.1 of Colobus angolensis palliatus. Classification (NCBI taxonomy): domain Eukaryota; kingdom Metazoa; phylum Chordata; class Mammalia; order Primates; family Cercopithecidae; genus Colobus; species Colobus angolensis. The sequence goes on from NW_012116389.1 coordinate 2,423,503, forward strand.
AGGAGAAAAAAACGCAAGGCCCACAGGAGGGAAGGCGTTGCCCCAACTGGGTGGAGGCGGGTGGGTGATGGAGATGGGATGGCGGTGCTGGGGCTGGAGTGAGGGCCAGCAGAGGAGGGACTGTATCTCATCTGCGTTCTGCTAAAGTACTTCATGGCAGCTGATATAGAGAGCAGATATTAGGGATTTCCCAGGGGACAGGAAGGTCAGGGGTGATGAAGGCCTGGAGCTGGGGGCACAGCGGGGATGAGGCTGAGGGGATGCATTGGACAAAGATAGGCCAGGGCTTCTTACACTGTGATGGGCATGTGAATCTCCCAGGGATCATGTTAAAGTGCAGATTCTGATTCTCGGTATGTGGAGGGCTGAGAGCCTGTAAGTCTGCATTTCTAACACACCCCCAGGAGATGCTGATGCTGCTGGGCTGTGAACCACATTTTGAGTAGCAAGAGTCTAGGAGGTGCAAGAAACAGGGCTTAGCTACTGATTGGATGTGGGGGTGAGAGGGGGAGAAGTACATGCTTCTGAGTGAGGGTGGGAGGCCACTTACTGGATAATCATTAGGATTGGGTAGGGAAAGTGAGGGTCCAGTTAGGACATGTGGACTTGAAGTGCCTGGGGGTGTCCAAAAGGGCCCCACCTGGGAAAGAGAGGGCTGAGCTAGAGGGAGAGATCTGGGGGTCAATAGCACATGGAGGGGCCAAGCTCCCTCAGGAGAGAGGGTGTAAATGGGAGGAGCTGAGGTCCAAGCCTTGATGGTGGGGGCAGCTGCGTTATCCAGGAAGGAGGCCATGAAGGTGAGGCTGGAGAGATAGGAGGTGAGGAAAGTCACGTCAGCAGGACTGTGTGCTGTAGGACCTCAGTGCGTATGCAGTGTCTGGGGACCTCAGGGAGGGCAGTTTTGGAGGATGGGACTAAGGTCCAAGGCAGGAGCCAGGGCAGCGAAGATACATTGAGAACAACTGGGCTGTGAAGGGAGAAGGACGGAGCAGGTGTGCAAGGGGGGCGGGGCTGCAGGGGCCGCTGAGGGGCAAGAGGACTGCATCCAGGGCAAGGCTGGGGGCCTGCTAGGGACAGGGGTCATGAGTTGGAGAGTGGAGTTAGTTCAGGAGAGGAGAAGGGGCAGTGGGGAGATCCACGGTGGACTTTGCTGGACAGGTTGGATAGAATGGCAAGAGGACAAGGAAAGGAAAGGGGAGGAGCAAGAGAATGGGGAAGGAAGGGAAGACCAGAGGGACAGAAAGGGGAACAGGGTGGGGGCATGGGTGCTTGGGACTTGGATTGCAAAGGGTTGCAGTTGGAGCTGTGGGTGCTGTGTGGCAGGGACAGTCACTGGGCTTGCCGAGGCACCCCAATGATGTACCTTCTCACACACCCCCAGGTGGGCACCCTTCGAAGCCTTCCCACAGGAGCGTAGCTCACTTAGCCTGGTCAGCCTGGTGGGTATCCTCTACGCCATTGGTGGCTTTGCCACACTGGAGACTGAGTCTGGAGAGCTGGTTCCCACAGAGCTCAATGACATCTGGAGGTGAGTCTGGCCCCAGGGAGGCCAGGGGGCATCATGAGCAAGGCTGACACTCCATAGCACCATGGTGGAGTACCAAGGCACTGGGCAAGCTCCTCTGGGGGCAAAGCGGATCCCTCTTCTAGGGAGTCTTGTAGGGAGGAACAGCCCGTATACCCTGCTCGGCTGTTTCTCGCCAGTTTGTTGGGAAAGTCTGGGCTTGCACAGATGGCACCATGCTCCACTGGGGAGCAGCAACAATGTTGCAGATGGGAACAGACCCACGCTTAGGTCACAGACCCACAGAAACAGGGCCCAAGTAGCAGCCAGATTTCCTCTCTCCTGCCTTCCAGGTGCTTGGTGTGGAAGGAGGGCTGCCACTAGGACTGGGAAGCAGCTGGAGCCCTGGCCTTTCAGAACCATTGCTCTCTATGGCTGGTCCTTTGCGGGGGTGGGGGAAGGAAGCTTTAGCCTCTGGGGCATCTCCTTCCTGAATCTGCAGCCATCCCCACTGCTGCAGGCAGCCCCTGGGGAGCAGTGCTGCCAGAGGGTGGGACTTGAGACTTAGTAGAAATAGAGTATGGAAGTTCTCAAGGAGAGAACATTGATGGGGTGGTGTGGGGAGTGTAGACTCTCCTGGAGGGGAACTTTGAGGACTATGGGAACACTCCTTGAGAGGTGATCTTTCTTGGGGAGGAAGACCCTTCCTGGAGTGTGGGGTGGGTGTTCCTTGAGTTGGGTCTTGTGGTGGTCTCCTTTCCCAGAGCCTGGGGATTTTCAGGAGCAGATCTCCCTAGAGATGGGCCGAGCGCGCTCAGCCACCCATCTCTGCTGCGTTCCACTCTGGACTCAGCTGACCAAGCTCCCTGTCCTTGTCCCCACTCTCTCTCACCCCCAGGTATAACGAGGAGGAGAAGAAGTGGGAGGGTGTCCTGCGGGAGATTGCCTACGCGGCAGGTGCCACCTTCCTACCAGTGCGGCTCAATGTGCTGCGCCTGACCAAGATGTGACCAGCTCAGGGAGACTGAACTAAGTACCCCTCCCATCCTGTGACACTCATTGGCCTGGCCTTGTGGGGGCTCCAGGGAAGAGGCTAGGCCAGAGCCTACCTGGATCCAGTTATGGTGCCCCAGGGGCTGTGTCAGCCAAGGAAAGGGAAGTGCTGCTTAGTCCTGGACTTTTGGGCAAGGATGAGAAACTAGAGGCTTCTCCAGTGTTGCCATATCCCCCTAAGTTGTCTTGATCCATGAACCAGAACCACAGGGCGGTATCCCAGGCCATGTCCTGGCCCTGCCCCAGCTTGGCTGAGTGTGCTGGCAAAGTTCCCCACAGGACTCAGTCTTCCCGTCTGTCAGATGGGAGCATCCGCATCAAGTGCAGTGTACAGTGCAGACATGTCTCCTTCTTTAGGAAGAATAAAGCGCCTTCTGAGCAAGCAGCTCAGGGTCTGCATCAGTACTCCACAAGTCAGTGAGCAGGTGTTTCGAAGACTTGGGGCTTCAATGTTCCGCTGTTGGGCTGCCAAGGTCGATGGGCTCTGCCCTCCATCTGGTGTCCCCTCCTCCCTATGGGTGGGAACCCTCCCCTGCCTGAGGCCTAGAGCCTCTAGCTCTTCAGCCACCATGGACGTGGAGCCAGGGGACTGTGGGAAGAAGGGGCAGGGAGCAGCCAAGCTGTTGTAGAAAAGTCTTTTATTCTATCGGTCAGGCCCCATCTGGCCCAAGAATAGCTGAGCAGAGCCCATCCTTCTACCCGCTCCCTCCTACTCCAGCTTCTCTTTGTCCTGCTTCTGCTCCTCCTCCAGTGCCAAGGTTCGCTCACGCTCCTTTACTAGCTGGACACCACAGTAGGTGACAAACAGGATGACCAGCGTGGTCTGGGGGAACCCTGTGTGGGGAGGGAGTCATAGATGCTTGGGAGCAGCACCGCATCCTCGGCGAGTTTTCTCTTCCCACCCCTCTCCCCGCTTGATGGGCCCTCCCTGCTGAGTCCTGGGGTGATGAGAGGGTAGGAGGTACTTTGGAAGGTCACAGTCCTTGAGGCTGATGCCTGGCACCTTCTGTAACCCCACACCCCTGTCCCTCACCTGTGAGTAGCAGGCGTCGGGCAACCAGCTGTGTGAACTCGAGGCTGTTCAGACTCACAAGGTTGTACATGATGATGGCCCAGAAGTTCATGGCTCCAAACAGGGCCCGGACCCTGCGGGACATCTGCACTGACAGAGAGGCCTATTCGGTCCAGGAAAGCATGGGCAGAGGGACAAGAGGCCAAAGGAAAGAGGACGTGGTGGGTCAGCAGCCTTACCCACATGGCCAGTCAGGTCTTAGGGCTGTGTCTGGGTCTTGGGGAGCCCCAGGTCAGCTCTCCCTCCTTGTTAAACATGGGGAAACAGGTCCAGAGAGAGGGCAAGGCCTGACCAACATGGCAAGGCCCAGGTGCTCCATTCCCCATAGAAGGGAGGGATGGGCAGATTCCCACAGAGTGAGCCATTGCCCTGACAACCAGGAGGGTGGTGGTGAGAAAGTTCTGGATTGGGGGCCAGGTGGTTGGACAACTCCAGAAAGCAGAAGTGCCCCCCTGCCCTCCATAACCCAGACAGTCCCAGCCCCAGGTCTTTCCTGCTCACCTCAATTCGTGCTAGGGGCCCCCACTCTGCCAGTTTTTGCACCCAAAGCTCAAAGTTGAGGCCAAAGCAGTTAAGGAATGACCACAGGTAGACAATGTCACAAGGCCCAAGCCACAGAGTGGTGATGGCAAATGTGGCCACTGTGGCCGCCAGCTCTGGGATCACAGCGGAATGCTCCCCACCAATGTGATCATAGACATATCTGCAGGAAAAATGGGAGAAGGGCCACTGGGAGTATGGGAAAGGGCAGGGATGAGATGGGAGAGGACACACAACAGGCGACCTCCTCAACACTGTCACCCTGGGTGCATTCAACATTCCTGACCTCAGGTAGCGGCTCCTCGTCCAACCAACTTCAAATTGTGGCAGGCTCAGCCTGGGACATTATAGCTTCTCTAGCTCTGTTCATTTACTCCCCAAATGATCTCATCCAGACCCAAGATTCCAAGTAGTGTCTCTATGCCGATGATCCCTAAATCTGTGTCTTCAGGCCAGTCTCTCCTGATTTGTATATCCAATTGCTACTAGCCATGTCACTTGATTGACAGATTCCCCTATCCCTGCTCAAACCCTGCTCCGTCCTTATCTCAGTGAATGGCACCACCATCCATTCAGTTGCTCAGGGTATAAGCCTTGGTGCCTTCTTGGATTCTCAATTTGCCTCATCACCAACATCCAAACAAGCCAGCAAATTCTGTTGGCTCCTCTCAGTCCTGACCACTGCTCACCTCCTCTACAACCACCACCCTAGTCAAGATGATCTCTCTTTTCACATAAATTATTGCAAGAGCCTCTTAAGTGGTCTTCTCATTTCTGCTTTTGCCCCCACAGTTCATTCTACACACAGCAGCTAGAGGTATCTTTTGAGAGTGTAGCTCAGGTCACATCACTTCCATGATTAACCCCTCTGAATAGCTCCCCATTACAACTGGAATAAACTCAGTCTCTTTACTCTGGCTAGAAGATCCCAAGTGGTCTGGTTTCTGTTTCCTCCCTGATCTCATCAGTCACCATGCTCCCCCTGTTCACTATGCTGGCCTCATTGGCCTTTCTGACCTTCATACCCACACAGTTGGTTTGTGTCTCAAGGCCTTTGCCCTTGTTGTACCCTCTACCTGGTATTCTCTGCTCCACATCTCCTTATCACTCAAATCTCAATTCAAATATCATCTCCTCAGAGAAGCCCACCCAGACCCCAACTAAAGAAGCCTCTACCGTGTTGCCAACTTCTATCCCATTGCACATTTTATTTTCTTCATAACACTCACCACTCTCCAAAATTATCTTAGTTATGTTTGTTTACCTGTTTATGGTCTGTTTCACCCCACTAGACTGTAAGCTCCATGAGGTCAGGGTCTTTGCCATGTTCACTGCTGTATCCCCAGTGCCTAGAACAGGCCTGGCATGCAGCAGGTGCTCAGTAAATATTTGTTAAATAAATTCAGTGGAAGACCCATGAATAACCAGCCTTTCCATTCCTCGACCTCCTCATTTCCAATGGCTTTTTTCTCCACTCCACCTCAGCCACCCACACCCGTGGCCATGCCCCAACTTTGTCACCACTTGAAAGTTCACTCCTTTCTAATTCCCACTCTTTGCCCAGCCCCTCTTGACCTCCTGGCCCCCCAGCTTCCGTTCTTCAATCCCATTGATCTTGTGACCCTCCCATCTTCACCACCGTCCTTAGCAGGCTTATATCCAATGAGTCACCACTATAAATAATCTAAAAACCCTTATTCCTGACTTCTTCCTTCTTACCCATCTGTGAGAGCCCAATCACCTACTTTCTCCTCAGCTACATCCAGGCAGCTAAGCCCCATGGGGGAAATCTCACATCTTCACATGCTGGAGTTCATAAGCCCGCCACCTCCAATACAACCTGGTTGCTCAGTGCCAAGGTTTCTCTGGTTAGCTGCTTCTCCCATGCTCTGCAAGGGCCACTGTGTCCTTATCTCCCCACAAGTATGAGTGGAGAGATAGTATGAGTGGGGGGATCCAGGCTGGGTTGCGGGGGTAGGCATATATGTTGTCTCTCTCCATGTCCCCAGTCCTGGCTTTCTCAGCTGATGGCCAGGCCTCCTGCTTCCTGGAGAAGGCTGAAGCCTTCAGGTGGAATCCCTTACGTGTCTACACTAACCTGCCTTCATCTGCATCTCCACTGGCTTCTCTTCCTCCTCCTCCCACTGAAGCCAGGCCTCTGCCTGGAACTAGACACCATCACCTCCTTCCTCCTCAGGGACCTCATTCCTGAGGTGATTAAATCAATCACCCCTATATCCTGCATTACCAGCTTCTCTGTTGAATAATTCTTCTTAGCATGTCCCATTCTCTCCTATCTTTAACACATCCTTCTTCTCCCTCAGCCACTCCTGTCTTCCCCCTGCAGTCCCAGGCTTTTCCAGGAGTCATTACACACTCCCCTACTCCTCAGTTGACTTTCCCTCCTTACCTGCCCCTGCCTTGCCAGTGAAAGGCTGAAAACCTCCATGTCACCAGCACTGATCCTTGGTCTCCAGCTTCCTTGAGGCTCAGTGGCATCTGACCCAGCTGCCCCCACCATGCCTGGATGGTCTTCCCTTGGCTTTCAGAGTGGCCCATGACCTTGATTCTTCTCCTGCCCCTCCAACCACTCTTTCCAGTCCTTTCTGCTGGCTCTTCCTTTTCCTTCCAAGCAGAGCTCTTGCAGGCCAAATCTCAGCCATCCCCATCTCTCCTCTTCTCACGCCACTCCCTCTCCTGAGGACTCACCCACTCCCAAAGCCTAAAAACCACCTGCCTACACTCCAGGATTCTCTGAGTCCCATCAGTCCTCCAGACCCTCAGAACCCCAGACCCTCAGACCCAACCACCTCCCTGAACCTCCACAGGGATATCTCCTAGATTGCAACTAGAGATTTCTTAAACTGAAGCCCTCTCTGGAAACTGCCCTCCATCTTCCCAGGCTGCAGATAGGAATTTCAGCGTCATCTCCCTCTCTTTCCCGACACCCACACTTCATGGCCACGTCCTGTCCAGGCTGCTGTCTGTGTGACCCTCCTCCCACCACCTCTCTGTACTTCTGGGGCCCTCACTCAAGTCCTAACTTCCATATCTTTCACCTAGACCTCTGCCAAGACCTCCTCACTGCTCTCTTTGCTTCCCCTGGCCCGGGGTGATCTTTTAAAATGTGGACCCATCTTGGCAGTGCCTTGCTCAGACACCTGGCAGGATGGCTGTGACCACCCCCACCCCACCCCTACTCACTTGCAAAGCCAGTCATTGATGCCACGGTCAAAGTGCCTGTAAAAGAAAAGCAGATAGCCATGTGTCCATCAGGTGCAGAGCTCCCCGGGCATGGGGGAAGAGGCTAGGGGAAGGTGTGGTTCGAGGGGGTGAACCTCCCCCGCCCTGGCCGACACTCACGTTTCCGCGAAAACATAGAGCGTGGTGATGCACTTGGGAGGCTGAGGTGGGTCCAGGTGGTCGAGGCACGCCACAGTGTTAACAACGCCAAAGAGGACGGCCGCCTTCACCCAGTCATACACCAGGTTTGAATAGGCTAGGCCAGCTGGGGACAGGGCACCATCACTGCCTGGGGTTCATTGCCTGGGGCCTGCCCCCATGGAGACCCTGTCCCACCATTTCCTTGCGGAGACACCAGGCTCTGCCTGCCCCACGGAGACCCCCCATATTGTGGAAATCAGCCATGCCTGGTGAAGTGGGTGGGCTCTGTGGGATGCTGCTCTGGCCCCACAGGATGAAGCTAATGCCAAGACCCATGCATTAGAAAGAATAAGCCTCTGCTCCCATGCCCTTAGGTGCTGTGCCCTGCGGGCCTCAGCTTCCCTGACTGTGGCACCGTGGGGGTGCAGAGGGTCTGTTTTCCTGGGGTGGCAGCCCTGCCCCCATCTCTCTTCTGAGGACCCACCGAGGGCACTGTCTGGGAGGCGGTTGGCGAACTTGAGGTCACTGGGGATGGTGAGGATGTAGAAGAAGTGAAAGAAGATATCCACCACCATGATGGCCAGCACGCTCAGGCCTGCCTGGGCTCGGATGTGCCACAGCTCACCCTCGTGTCTCACTGGCTCCACCTGGCTCACCTGAGGGGATGCGAAGGGTCTGAGGGAAGAGGCAAGCCCTGCCTGGGGAGCCCTGTCTGAGGGGGGTTCACCAACTACTTCGGGCAGGAGGAGACATGGCTTTATCCAGGAGTCCTGCCTGAGGGCGGAGACACAGGTCACCCTGGAGTCTGAGGAGGATTCACAGCCAGTCACAGGAGACCCAGTTGTGTCCTGGGAGCCCCGTTTGTGAGGGAGGAGAACATTCATGGCCTGGGTGTCCTGTCTGAGAAAAGAGACATATCTCTACCCTGGGGTCCCTGCTGGAGGGGAAAGGTGCCCCATCCTGGGGTCTGAGGAGGAAGGGGAGACATGGTTTCATCCTGGAATCATGCCTGAGGATGGGGATACAGCCTGCTTCGGGAATTCTATCTGAGGTGGAAACCCCAATCTGAAAAGGGAGATTCAGCCCTGTTCTAGAAGCCCACAGGGTGTCCCCTCACCTGGGCATGGAAGCGATCAAAGGTCATGATGGGCCCGAAGAAGAAGAAGGGCAGATAGAAGTTGTACTTGAGCAGGTCAGCGAGGGAGTAGTGGCGGTCAGGGTGGGCACAGCTCTCCAGTGCAAAGCTGGTGCAGCGCAGCACTGTGAAGCTGCTGCCCCCATGAAACAGCACCTCTTGAAGATCAAAAGTGCCTGTTACAAACCCGCTCTGGAGGAGGAAAGAACAGGCCACCAGCTCACTAGGGTGCCTCCTGTTTCTGGAAAACCTACTCCCCACTCCCTAGCTTCCCATAGGGGCCCAGCCTGGTCCTGTCCCTTCCTCTCTTCCAGAGCAGTTAACCTTGGCCACTGCTCTGTCCCAGCAATGCGAGGAGCAGGGGATGAGCTGGCAGCTTCTCCTGTGATGCAGGTGGTGACCGTGTAGCCAGGGCATACCCAAAGGCTTGGAGACAGGTGGAAATGTGAAGGGAATACTTGGGGATACTTGGGGTGCAAGGACTTTGGATGAAGTGAGAGGTTTGGGATCTTACCCCTACACCCTCTACCCTTGCACCAGTTCACACCTGCCAAGAGATTAGGGGGTCCATCTTGAAGGAGGCCAGGCTGGCCAAGCCAAGGCCAAGACAGAGCCAGGGCTGGCCCAAGAGTGAGGCCACATAGAGGCCCACACAGTGACCAAGCAGCAGCAGGAGGTACCAAGGGCCCATTGTGCCCATCACAGCCAGGGCCCCGTACGCAGCATACATCCAGGAGCGGAGCTGTGGACAGGGAGAAGGCTTCAGTTTTGCCATATAAATGGGGGTGTGACCCCAGGAGGGGGTTCCCACAACCCTTGTGATGAAAGAGGAACCGGCAGGGGGAGGCTGGGTGGCCCAGGTCCAGCTCACCTGTGGGGCAACCATCGTGCAGAGTTTAGCAAACAGCACATGTCCGGAGAGGGCGAAGATGATGACGTTGCGAAAGGAGGTGAACCACATCACCCACTCGAAGTCAGCCACATCCTGGGGCAGTCCAGAGCAGGAGGAGGTGGGGCAGGTGAGGGTGGGAGAGGGGGCAGGACGAGCTGGAACCTAGACTGGTCAGAGCCCCAGCACCTTCCCAGCCTTCATGTTCTTCTTTTATTATTATCATTTTTAAATTTAATAATTAAATTATTATTTTTTACCACTAGCCAAACCCAATGTGTCCTCTTTACACAAACATAAGTGCCTGCAGGTCTCCACACTCCTCTCTGAAGGAAGTACTCAGGCAGGAGGGTAGAGAGTAGTGAAGGGCACCATAGGGGCTGCTGGGTCCCTCGAAGCTCGCCCTCTCCTCCGCACGTTGCCTGCCATTCCCCCTTTACTGCTTTGTTTCTGGGAAGGGAGGTGCTGGAGGCTCCGCTGAAGCACACTCCACTAATGTGACCCATTTCCCAAGTGAGCAGGGCCCGGGCAAACTTCATGTCCCAGGAGGATACAGGAGGAGCCAGTGGAGAAGCTGAAGGCACTGCAGCTCAAGCCAGAGGCTCCCGAGCTGTGAGAAGCTCTCTGTTACTTGACAACATCTGGAACAGCGGAGAGGGGAGAAGGGTTCGAAATGGAAGGGACCCTGGGGTGTGAGGGACCTACCATCTTCCGGCCAATGTACTCCCAGCCAGGTCGCACAGACTCCCGGAAGGCCTTCCTGTGGGCCCCATCTGAGAACAGAGTGTGGCCTCAGGGAGAGAGGCCTTCACATCCCCTGCCCCTCCTTCCCCCCTGGACAAGGCTGCCCCCACCCTGGGGAGCGAGGGCGTCAGGAGCGGGGCACAGGTCTGGGTCTTGCTGTGTGTCTGGGTCCAGGCCTTTGACTGTGTGTGTGTGGGGTGGGGTGGGGTGTATATGTCTGTGTGTTTGTGTGTGTCTGAGTCCAGGTCTGTGTGTGTGTGTCGGGGTGTGTGTGTGCGCCTGGGTCCAGGCCTGCGTGTGTGCGGTGTGTGTGTGTATCTATGTGTGTGACTCTGTGTCCATTTCTCTGTCAGTGTCTCTGCATCTCTGTGTTCCTGTGACTGAACCTGGCTCCACCAGCCTCCAGTGCCTATCTGAGATGGGAGCCCCAGGCTGAAAAGGGAAATCCAGCCGCATTCTAGAAGGAATACCCTGGGTCTGGAGCCTGTAAGTTTCTGGCTTTGCTGGTTGGAACCCTGAAGCCCCCAGGGGAAGGAGGGTCCTGTCCACTTGCCCCGAGGCACAGCCATTACCTTGTGAAGCCTCAAGGAGGCCCCGGCCAGCATAGGCCAGGGCCCCACTCAGCACCAGAGAGTAGAGGCCCAGCTCAGCCGTCGGCAATGCTGTCTTGATGCCCATAGCCTGGACAGGGCTGGGGAGACAGGTTGGGTGAGAGAATTACAATCTCCAGCCCAGCTTAGCCCCACCTCATTGTCCTGCCACCCCAGTGGGGACCCCACTCTGAAGAGAGATTGTCCCACCAGCCCCTTGGGGACCTTGTACCATCACTCTGCCCACCCCTGTGCCCCCCACTGCTCACAGGCCACCGAACACCAGTGCCCCATCCCAGCTGCTGCTCTTGTCCCCACCCACCCATCAAGGCTCTTGCTGTCAGAGCCCTCACTCGCAGCCTGCCTCCCTCACCTCCATTTACATCTTCATACCTTCCAGACACACCGGCTCCACCCTCTGCTAAAACCACTCCTGCCAAGGCCCCCATGACCTTCGTTTGGAGAAACCCCACCTTTATCACTACAGTCAGGTTTCTGCCTGCAGGGTCCCCACCCGTTCAGCAAGTCTCCCTCAGCTCCTCACAAAGCCCCAGCCTCTCTAAGACCCTTTCTCTGACTCCCACTCCCCTCCCTGAGATCCCACGACCACCCCAGGTGCTGCCCCTAGAGCCAAGCCTCCATCCCTCGCATTAAGCCTCCAGCCTGTCACTGACCTCCATTCCCCCAACAAGTCCCTGAGCTCCAGCCTGCCACATCCCAGTCCCTGCCTGTGTCCGTAACCACACTGCCCCACTCTCTCAGTGCTCTGTGTATTCAGGCCCTGGGCACCGGCTGGAGGCTGTGCTATTTGAGGAGGTGCCCTGGAGTAGCGGATGTGGGGCCAGGCGGGGCCAGGGAGGGCACTGGCTGCTGTCCAAGGTGCTGACCAGAATCAGGCCCTGGTTGAGTCTCACCACTCCCTCCAGCGGGGGCCTCTGTTGTCCCCTGGAGAACTGCTGGGCCGTCCTGCAGCTCAGTTAGCACCTTTGCCCTTCCTACCCTGCTTCAGCCTGGCCCAGGGGCTTCCCAAGGACCCCATGGGTACAGACATAGGGCCCAAATTAAAGGGAGGACCATGTCCAGGCACCCCTTGGGCTGACAGGGCAAAGAGGTGGCTGATGTGGCCCTTTCGCCCACCCTTGATCCTCCCCCAAATCTTCATCCCCAGCCCTGCAGTCATCTCCCCTGCCAGCCCCTCACCCCCTACACACACACCCTGCCCGCAGTCTCCTCGTACAGATGGAGGGGTCATGGGCCAGATAGGGGCAGGGACCTCTCAAGGTCACACAGCAGACCTGGGACAGACTTCTGCCTGCCTCCCCTGAGGGTCAGGTTTCTCAGTAACCCCCTCTGGAATCTGGGGTAAGAAAAGACCACCACTGCCCCTCCCCACAGCAGAGGCTGCCAGCCTGATGGCTGTGCTGCCGGCCTGAGGGTGGAGGCACCTCCTCATCAGCTGGGTGGGGGGTGGAGAGGCCCTGCGGATCAGGTTAATGGAGCAGGAGCTTGAAACCGGAGCACGGTGAAGAGCCCGCGAAATAGCTTTGTCAGCTGCCTCCCACTCGCCACTTTCCAATTTTAGCTCCCCATGGCCGGTGCGGGGTGTCCCCAGAGAGGCCTCTGCGAGGAGCTGGCCCCCAGCCTGGGGCCTCTCCTGATAGACCCCCGGACCAGGGCTGGCTTGTGGACACAGGGGCATCCCTCTTCCCCTGGTCCTGCCTGCCCCAGATGCCCCTGGGGTAAAGCCCCTTTTGCGGCCCATGATTTGGGATGAGGGCCTGGGGTGTGCCCCACAAGTCTCAAGAGCCCCAGAGTAGCTGCATCCCCAGCTGGCACTGACCTTGAGGAGGCTGCAAGGGACCCTGGCACACTGCCCACCTCAGGCTCTGGGGTCCTGCGTCCAACTGTCCGTCCGTCCGACCGGCTGAGCTCTGGGGCTATGGTGGTGTGTGTCCAGCCCTGGGGTCCCCACCCCCTCGAGGTTATGAGCGGTGAGTGGTGACAGCGGGAGGAGGAGGGGGAGGAGGAGGTGGCCTTCCTGGAGCGGAGCTGAGCAGAGTGGAGCAGAGCCGAGTGCTGCAGAGCTGCTGGCCACAGGGAGCCGCAGGGAGGATCCTTGAAGGGGGGCGGGTGCTTGGGGGGGAGGGTGTCCAGTAGCATAGGCTCAGACAGGGACACCTGGGCCTCTCTTCAGCCTGCCTCCCCTGGCTCCTAGAGAGCCTGTGCCTCTCTCTCACTGCTACCCAGGACTTCCCTCTTCCAGGAAGTCTCCTGGTGGCCCCATCAGCCTCTCCAGGCTTGTAAGCCCTGCCCCCACCACAGCCACACACATTCACAAGATGCACACACTTTCACACTTGGACTCCAGGGACTCCAGCTCCTACCTTTACATATGACCTCCTAAGGACTATCCCAGGGCAGACTCATCTCACCCCCTGACCTGGTCCTTTTCATTATGCCATGAGTCCTGGTTGGTCATGCATCAGTGCCTGAGGGATGGCTGACTTGCCTGATGGGACTGGAACTAGCTTGGGACATGTGGCTGAGAGGGGTCCCATAAGCCAGCCGTGTCCCATAGGGAGGGTGCTGACTGGAGGGGTGCTAGCAGGGTCACTTGGCAAGGCTTGTGGGTACCTGGAATGGCTGGTATCCTCTCGATGGCAGAGTGGAGGCAGACAGGAAGACAGGTGAATTCCTGACCAACTGGGGGTCCTGGTAGGACAGGGCCCTCATTCTGGAAGGGAGCATCCAAGGTCTCAGCCCTGGATACCTGAGGGAAGGGGTATCCTGAAGGTGCCCCTGAGATTAAGAACCTCTGACAGTGCCCCCCCTCAGATGAGGCCGAGTCTCGGGGAGCTGTATGTGTCTGTGCTATCTATGGAGGCCTGCTCACGTGTGTGCTTGTGGGGAGGCTCTAGGGGGTAGAAGGAGCTTTGTGACTGTGATCAGTCACAGGACAGCTCCTGGAGCCCCTACTGATCCTGTGACCCCAGCTTCAGGCTCAGCTGAGGAGGCAGGGGGGAGGCGCTGCTCCCCACCCACTAGGGCCCAGGAAGGGGAGAGACTGCACTTAGGCAGTGAGCTGCCTCCTGAGCATGCAGACACACCGGCCTGGAGGATAGAAAGGAGACCCCCAACATACACACTCCACACAGGATGCAGAGGCCCGTGTCTGTGGTCCCCGACCCTGAGAAGCGTGAACGGTGACTACTGCACAGTGTGGGTGCTGGGTTAAGGCTGTGGTGGGTAATGGGTGGGTAATGGGTAATGCATCAGGGAGGGAAGGATACCTGAGCCAGAGTTCAGGGTTAAGGAGGCGGGGGGTGGTCAATGGTTGTTAGGAGTAAGTTAATCATAGTAGCCAGGACGTACATGGATTAACCTTTTAATTTCACCACAGCCCATAGGGAAGATGTTGCCATTGTCCGCAGTTGGGAGAAGAACCTGGCACATGAGAAAGCCAAGTAATTGGACCAGCCCCATAAGCTCTTGGCACTGACTGCCCTGCAGGGGCGACAACCCCGTGCACCCACACTGGGGCCCTCACAAGGCTCAAAGAAAATGGCTCAAGGGAGCAGACACGGTGGGTTGACCCCAGAGTTAGGAACACAGGTTCAGCCAATTTACTTGAGCCCGAGCTGGTGTGCTCCACTTCTTAGGGTCTCAGATCCTCAGTTGTAAAATGGGCATACCGCTGGCCCTGGCCCTCACCGGGGTGGCAGGGGGCATCCAGTGACTCACTCCATGACAAGAGCCTTGCTCATAAACAGAGGCTGTTAGATAGCCACAGACACCCTGACCCCCAGAGGCCCAGAGAGGCTGGATTCACACTCAGCAGTGAGGCCTTCCCTGGGTGACCCACGACCAGCAGGGTCTGCAGGGAGTGTGGTGTGTGGAAATGGCAGGAGGGGTGGAGGGCTAGGGAAGTCCCGTGGATCTGTGACTGGACAGCCTGAGGCCAGTTCCACTGTGTCTGAGGCGGGTGGCGGGGAGGGCACCTGGCGAGGCCAGCCCACACGACGGACAGGAAGCTGACTGAGCTAAGACCAGCACTTGGCCCTGGGGCCCGCTTCCCAAATGCCGCAAGGGCTACTGGGAAAGATATGGCAGGGAGTGGGAACAATTCTCTCAAATCTGAGTCCCATTTCAATGTTTAAACTTTCTTTGGTTGTTTGTTGCTCAAAGTAAAAATGCGAGGAAAGTATCCTGTGTGTTTGCATGTATGTGTGCAACTGTGTTTTCTATTAGTTGTGTGTAGAGTCTGTGTGTACTTTTTGTGTTGTAGGTTGTTCATGGCATGTGTTTGCTGTGTATGTGTATCCTGTGTATTGCTTGTGTGTGCACATGTATCGCACATGTGTGTGTATATGTGTGTTGTGTGTGTGCAAGGCTCAGGGATATACGAGAGACAGTGTATGTAAAGGCACACCTGTGGGGAGAAGGTGGGTAGGCAGACTTCTTTGTGCTTAGGGCTGGCTGTGGGCTGGCTGGGGGTGGGGAGGAGAAGCTTGTTCTGGCCCCTGGATGTGGGGTCCAGAGGAGCATACCCACTGGAGGTCACCCTGCCCTGGGCTCCTGGGAGCAGGGGAGGGGCCCAGTGACAGTGTAGTGTGTTTAAGCCTGAGCCAGGCTGCAACCCTGCCCAGCTCAGCTGTGGTGCCCCGGAGGGCCCCATGGGGACAGTGGCCAAACTACATCCACAGCTCAGCCACGTCTCACCTGTCAGTGCTGGAACCTGAGCACCAAGACCCGCAGCACCTGCCTGGTGTGTGGCAGGGAAAGCCCTCACGTGAGGCAACTCCACCGCTTAACACTTTACTTGCCCCTGCCCCTCAACCCGCCAGGGCACCTGCACTGTCCCCTCCAGCTGCCTCCTCGTGGCTCTGGCCAGGGCCCTTAGTGTCTTATCCAGCACCCCTGTTGCCCATCTGCCGGAGGGATAGGGAGGTCATCCTCAGGGTGCCTGGGACAGACAGTGCTACCTAGGAGTGGCACTGGTACTCACCTGGACAGACCAGCTGCCTGGTTCTGCACCTGGCCCACCTGGGTTAGGTTTCTCAGGGTCCCTATCTTTGACCCCTTTGACGACCTCCTTCCCTTGAAAATCCTTCTCCCAGGCTCTCCCCACCTTCCCTTTACCCCTCCTTGCTCCTTTGCCTTAGGGAGATGTGAAGGACACAGGACTCCCTGACAGCCCCCTCTCCACCCAGATCTGATCAAGGAGGCTGGGAACTTGGGAACTGCCACAGGGATGGGGTAGGGATGGTGGGGGAAGCCCCGCGGTGCTGCAGCACGGTCTTGCATCCTTCCCCACCCAGCTCCATCATGGCTTTTCCCACGCCTCTGATTGGACTGGAAACTCCCTGAAAGGAGGAAGAAAGTCAGATTCACCTCCAGGTCCTTCCCGGGCCTGGAGAGGCTGGCATGCTGTTGGCACTCACTGACTGCCTGGTGGCAGACTGGCTGGAGGGAATGGTGACCTGTGACCAGTCTGTCTCTCTCCTCAGCTGACCTGAGAGTTCCTGGAGGCCAGAGACTGTGTTTGCCTCACCTTGGCACCTCTGTGCCTGGGGTAGAGGAACTGCTCAACAAGTTCTGGTTGAATGAATAGAGGGAACACTAAGAGTGAATAATTATTGAGCACTTACTGTGTGCGAGCAGCTGCTGTAACCACTGGACACTTTTTATCTCAATGAACCCTGCAGAGGGTTCCAATGAGGGAATGGAGCAGACCTGATCTAATCAAGCTGGGGGTGGGGAGGTGCCTGGTGGCAGGTGCCAGAAGACATGACAGGGACTTCCGCACATGGCACCACAGCAATGCTGTCAAGGTTGCCCGTGGAATCTGAAAACTGAAACACTCGTCTTTATACCCAGAGTTGGCCAAAGCAAGACACCAGCAAATCAGTTCACCCAAAAATGTGCAAACAAGATTTCCCGTGCCTGCCTGTCTGCAGTTTTTCTCTCCCCTCTCATATAACTCTTGTTGAAATCAATCTATAGATACAGGTTCCTCGTACAAAAATAAACAGAGAGCTAATAATTAGTGAAAAGTCTTTGGGTTATTCTTTGACATATATATTAGTAGCAGCCCCCGATAGAGGATTCTATTATTGTCTGCATTTTATAGATGAGAATGTGGAGGATCAGAGAGGTTAAATAACTTGCCCAAGGCCACACAGCTGGTAAGTGGGGAGAGAAGTATGCCCCAGGCAGCCCCACCTGTCCAGACTCCATGACCTGATGCTCCTTCCTCTCTCAGGCCTAGCTGAGGAAGGGCAGCAGAACCACCCTGAAGTGGCTGGAGTGTGGGTCACGCCATCTCTGCACTTCCCTGAGGTGACCTTGAGGAAGGATGGCTGGTCCTATGCCTGCTTCTCACTCCCTGGAACTGCACTGAGGTCAGAGCCTGTACCCTACATACTCAGATCACCCTCTGGAGCTCCTCAGTACCTGCAGGAGAAGGTGCTGACTCGTTTGTGTTCAGACTCTGCATCCGGCCCACTCCTCGCTGTCACACACTGTCCCCTCCCAGCACAGACCCTCTCTCTCCTGGCTCCGTGCCTGGCCATTTTCCTTCACAAAGAACCAGAGAAAAACTCTTCCTTCCCAGAGACCCTTAGGACCCCATCAGAATCACCAGTTCATCCTGGTGGCCTTTGCTCTAACTTGCTGTGGGATCTCTAGATCCGTGTGACCCCATGCAGGGTCAGGGGCTCCCTGAGGAGTGGGGGCCAACTAGGGTCCCTCCATAGTCCCATCCCCAAGGAAGGGGCTGAGAAGACAGGGTCCCAGGAGCCCCAGTGGCTTTTCCAAGGAAGGAGCTGAGAAGATGGTCCCAGGAGCCCCAGTGGCTTTTCCTGGGGAAGGGGGTGTTTTCACAGTATGTGCACCTGCATTTGTGCATCACTGCACAAGCAACACACAAGTGGCTATGTCTTCACATGTGGGAATGTGTGACCACATTCACGTGTGTGTGCTCATCTGCACCTGTGTGTCCATGAGTGTGCACACGTGGAGGTGCCTGTGTGCACGAACAGCTGCATGCTCCTGAATTGAGGTATTTGTGTGTATCTGCATCTTTGTGTGGGGCTGTGTGTGCACGTGTGGCCAGGATGTCTGGGGTTGGGGTGTGTGGCTATGAGTGACCTTCCTTGGGACCACTCCTTCCTGTAGCTATAATTGCATAGTTACAGCTGAGAAAGGGCAACACTGTGACGGTCACATAGAGGCCTGTGGATCTTAGGGTCCCCCTGCAGCAGCCCTCCCAGTTCACCATGGCGAGGGAGGTGCACCGTACCTTCAACTGGAGCCCCTACCTCAAAACCCTTCTGCCTGAAGCTCCAGCCGAGCCCCACCTTGGCCCTCTGCCACCAGCATCCATCAACTGCAGTCTTGGTGAGCAAATGAAGGTGCCTCTTGGAGTGGCTGCCTAGGGGTGGGGTTGTCCAGTGGTGAGTGGGTGCGCCTACCCTGGGTGATCTCTGAACGGCAAGACCCTGGTTTTTGGGGTCAGGCAGACTGCAGTTAAATATTAGCTCAGCTTCTTTCTGTGAACCTCAGTTTCTTCATCCGTCAAATAGGACAACAATCCCCTGGGTTATTAGAGGACTGAATGGGGTCAGGTTGCCACAGTAGATGCTCACTCACTGGGAGCTGCAGTGATTATGAAAACATTTATTATTATTACAAGTCCAAGGGTCCGCACCTGAGGAAGTGTCCTGAGGAACGGGCTGACAAACTGGCTGAGAGCATAGTGCCCCAAGTCTGTGTCGGGTGTGGATGGTTACAGATGGAGCTGGGATGGGGGTGAGGGGATAGGGTGGAGCTGAGTGGCATGGGGGATGTGCCCAGTTAAGGTAACGAAGGGCTCTCCTGTGTGTGAAGCCATGGGGACATCCAGGGCTAGTACCTAGGACGAGGGCAATGAGCACCTGCCCGAGGGACTGCCCATTCACAGCCAGCTTGCCGCCCCAGAGCTCTCGCCTCTGCCAATGGGCCACTGGGACTCCCCGCTGCTGTAACCCAGCCGGCTCAGGGGCTCCTGCAGTGTCCCACCAGGGCTTCTCTTCTGCCTTCCTGGCCTGAGACATTGGTTTTGGTCATCCTTAAGGAGCCTCTTCTGGTAGAAGTGGTTGAGCTGGCTGCCCTGGGCTGGCTTCCCAGAGCAGATGGAGTTCTCAGACAGAGTCTTGTCCTCTCAAGACCTGAGGCTGCCCACCCGGCCAGGCCGACACTGGGCAGTCATCCTATTGCTTATCTGTCTTCTGCTGCCGCAGGGCCTGCAGGAAGACACTTTTCACCTGGCCCAGGATCTCATGGTACATCTGGAAGTCTTCCTCCTTTCCCCGCAGGGCACTGCTCAGGGCAGCCTTTAGCATTTCATTCTCCTCCACCTGGACGGCCAGCCTGGACCACAGGAGACAGCACTCAGTGTGGCTGGAGGTGCATGCAGGTGTGCGTGGGTGACAGAGGGCCCGGGGTGGCTGCCAACATGGCTGCTCTTCAGGTTCAGGCTTCCCTCTGACCCATCCCCTCCTCTCACTGACTCTTGGGGGTACTGTGGATTCCTCTCTATGGGCCTGGCTCCCTGCAGTGTAAGCTACCTCAAGGACCCTTACAAATTGAGTTCTAATTTGCAGAGGTTCCCGTCTTTCCCTTCCCATGGGATCTTAACAGGTTTAACTTAGTGAGAAACTGGGTTCAGTGATCCATGCTTGATAAAATTTATATTGGATTATGGGTCATTGGAGTTTGGGCCGGGCCCTCTGTCCTCTGAAGGCCAGTCCCTGAATTGCAGGCCTAGAACCCATGACGAAGCAGGACCAGCCTTCTGGGCAAATGAGCCAAAAGTGCAAGGGGAGGGACACAGTCCCTCCGCCCATGGAGGCACCTCCACCCAGACAACCCTACCCTTTCAGGAAGGTGGGGCAGGGGAGCACCTGGTTGTCAGCTCTTCCATTTGGGATTCCACAGGCACATCGGAGAACTGGGCAAAGGATAGGTCCTTCTTCTCACTCCCGGTTGGGTTTTGCCTGGTGTTAGAGGTGGGCAGACCTGTGGGGCAGTAGCAACCACTTTCTGTGAGGAGGCCATAGCCCTGTGCTAGCACCCTGCTTCTCCTTCCCGCATTGCCCACTGCCTGCTCTTCCACATGGTGAAATGCTACACCGCCTTTGGGGTGCAGGACAACTCTGAGCTCTGCCTCCCTCCGAAGCCCTCCCTGATGCCTCCTCTGCATGCCTCTGCCCCTAGCTTTGGCCTCTGCTACAGCCCTGACTCTGCCCGCTCTGTATCAAGGTGGTTCCTCATCACCCTGTCTCCATCTCTATACTTTACAAGTTTCTGGTAATTTGTTTTCTTTTTTTCTTTTCGTTTCTTTTTTTCTTTTTCTTTTTTCTGAGACAGTCTTGCTCTGTTGCCCAGGCTGGAGTGCAGTAGCGAAATCTCGGTTCACAGCAATCTGCGCCTCCCAGGTTCAAGTGATTCTCGTGTCTCAGCCTCCCGAGTAGCTGGGACAACAGGTGCTTGCCACCATGCCCAGCTAATTATTGCATTTTTTTGCAGAGACAGGGTTTTGTTATGTTGGCCAGCCTGGTCTCAAACTCTTGGCCTCAAGTGATCTGCCCACCTTGGCCTCCCAAAGTGCCAGGATTACAGGAGTAAACCACCATGCCCAGCCTGGTAATTTGTTTTCAAAAAGAGAAGCCAGCTGAGCCTGAGGTCTGGCCTGCAGGCTGAGCCCAAGTCTAGGTTGTCACTGTACCTGATGCCTTCATACCAGTGGTCCCCATCCAGGCCATCAGCTTCATACTAGGAAGCAGGGGATCCAGGGCCCTGGAGTTGAGGGTACAGAATGCTCACAAAAAGGAGACAAAGCGGCTGGGGGAGGCGGGTGGTCCCAGCACTCTGGGAGGCCAAGTGGGGGCAGATTGCCTGAGATCAGGACTTTGAGACCAGTCTGGCCAACATGGTGAAACCCTGTCTCTACTACAAACACAAAAAAGTTAGCCGGGCATGGTGGCGTGCACCTCAAGACTAGTCTTGTGTAAATCTGTCTCATTGCTGGGGAGGCAGCAGAGCGGTTCTGCCTTCTACAGGGGCTAGACTGAGTATTCTTCAGGGCCTTTCCTGGCTCCAGGGGACACTGCTAAGCTGTCCTTGGCTTATTCCGACCATTGAGCACCTCCACATCCCCAACTAGGGCTGCCCTGGATAGGAAACTGCTTGTTCAGCCTTATGGGATTTTCTAAGCCCTGTGACACAGGGAATCAAAAACAGATCCTCGGCTGGGTGCGGTGGCTCACGCCTGTAATCCCAGCACTTTGGGAGGTCGAGGGGGGCGGATTATTTGAGGTCAGGAGTTCAAGACCAGCCTGGCCAACATGGTGAAACACCATCACTACTAAAAATACCTAAATGAGCAGGGTGTGGTGGCGAACCCCTGTAATCCTAGCTACTTGGGAGGCTGAGGCAGGGGAATTGCTTGAACCAGGGAGGTGGAGGTTGCAGTGATCTGAGATCGCACCACTGCATTCCAACCTGAGGGACAGAGTAAGACTCTGTCTCAAAAAAAAAAAAAAAAAAAAGAGAGACAAAGCTCAACTGGTGGCGAACTTGGGCAAAATCAAAATCACAGCATCAGAAAACCTTGGTGCTGAAA
>NW_012116389.1:2447306-2476049 GCF_000951035.1 Colobus angolensis palliatus
GGTGGTGTATCAGTTTTCTACCACAGCTATAACAAATTACCATAAATTTAGCAGCTTAAAACAACACAAATCTATTATCTCACAGTTATGTAAGTCAGAAGTCTGGTAAGCTCAATGGGTTTCTCTGCTTCTGGTTTCACAAGCCAAAATCAAGGGGTTGGCTGACCTGGGCTCTTATCTGGAGGTTCCAGGGGAAAATCCACTTTCAGGCCCATTCAGAGTATTGAGAGAATCCAGTTCCAGGTAGTTGAAGGACTGAGGTCCCTGTTCCCTGCAGGCTGTTGGTCAATTTCAGCTTCTAGGAGCTACCTTGCCCCCTCCATCTTTAAAGCCAGCTAGATACCCTTATCACGCTTTGAATCTCTCTACCCTCTCTACTTCCTCCACAGCATCTCTCTGAATAATCCCAGATGGAGATATTTCTCTGCTTTTAAGGGTTCAAAAGATTAGATTGAGCCCACCAGATAATCCAGGATAATCTTCCCATTTTAGGGTCCATAACAATAATCATATCTGCAAAATCTCTTTTTCATGTAACATAAAGCACTCACAGGCATAACAGCAGGAAGCAAAGGGCATAGACACCAAAAGCCTGTCTACATTAGGACAATTAGAGCCATGATGCACAGTGTCACATGTCCTTTCTCATTTAATTGTTTGCTTTTCTTGGAGTTCGTGATTATCTTAAGCTTATCGTTTTGTTTTCTACAGGCCTGTTAAAAAGGTTATTTCACATGAAGCACTTGTCTAATCCCACTGGAGCTTGGGCTTAGGTCCTTCCTGTGGCCAGGTGTGCCATTTCAGACTTCTATGATACTAAAGGTTCAAAGGTTCAGTGAGGAAGCCGGAACTCCCTGAGATCTAACCCAAGCCAAGAGTTACATACACACCTGCAAATTAGAGGGGCAGCCTCGAAACTGGAGGAAGTGATCTTTCCACCTTGGTGAAGGGTCAAAAGGAACAGAATGGCAACAATTCTGAACAGTGTACAACTACTAATAAAAAGCTGTATCGTAACACAGTACACAGCTACTAACACATATTTAAGCATATCCCTCGAGATTTTATTTGCAAAAGCAAAAACCCAAAACAACCTAAAGGCCCATGATCAGGGGACAAACAAATAAGTGGTAACATATTCATACTATAGAACGTGATAGAACTGTGCTGTCCAACACAGCGACTGCCAGGTTCATGTCCACGTGTAGCTATTACAATTAAAGTTCAGGGGCTGGGCGCAGGGGCCCACATCTGTAATCCCAGCACTCTGGGAGGCCGAGGTGGGTGGATCACTTGAGGTCAGAAGTTCGAGACCAGCCTGGCCAACATGGTGAAACCCCATCTCTACTAAAAATACAAAAAAAAAAAAAAAAAAAAAAGAGACAAAGCTCAACTGGTGGCGAACTTGGGCAAAATCAAAATCACAGCATCAGAAAACCTTGGTGCTGAAAAGGCCCTCAGAGGTGGCGTGACCCACAGTAAATCAGTTGGCATCAGCAGACCTGGCTTTCACCCTCTGCTGAGAGGCCTCGGGCAAACAATCACCCTCTCTGAGCTGGTTTCCTTAGCTGAAAAAAAGGGATAATCGTTTCTGCCGCTAGAGCCTTGGCAGCCTCAGTGAATTCTATTTGGCCCTCAGGGCCCTGTGTGATCGGACCACTCCAGCCTCCCTGTCTCCGGGCTCGTCCTCCAAGCCTCCAGCTAAGTTTCCACGCACCAACACTTGTTCTTCCCTCGGGGATCTGCAGGCCACATCCCCTCCCCGTTCCTCCATCTCTGCTCAGATGTCTAGCTCCCCCCAAGTGGAGTGAGATGCCATGGGGGACTGAATTGTAAATCCAGCCTCCTCGTTTTACAGATGGGCCAGGGGGAGGCGGGCAGGTGGGGCTCTGTTCACCAGAGGGGCAGGATTTTGCTCATGTTACAGGCCAGTAGGCAGCAGAGGCCACCTGGACACTTTCCCTCAGGCAGCTGCCCTCACTGTCCAGCAGGGAACAAAGTGACTTGCCTGCTGTGACTTAGCTCTCCCTGGTTGGAAGTCCTGCTGCCCTGCAGGAAGTAAGCCCCAGCCTGGAGAAGCCACACTCCTAGGGAACATATTCCTGAGAGTCTAGGAGGGTCAACAAGGCTAAGCCCCAGGGACTCTTCCTTCTCAGCCTGGATTCTCAGAAGCTCCTGGCCCCGCTGGTGGGAGAAGAGAAAGCAGGTGGCCTCAACCCACTCTTTGTGCCCTACTTCTGGCATACCCTTCGGAAACATTCTGACCTCATCTGGGCTGAGCACTGAGACCAGGGGTCTGACCACCCTTGGCTGGGGAGGGGTTGGCAGGCTACTGGGATGTTGAGAGAGGGTGCAGTGGGGGCAGCAGCAACTCCACTCCAGAGCCTAGAGGGTGCTGGGATGGGTGGGATGGGAGGTCCAAGGGAGGCAGGCCCAGCCCCTCCACACTGGAGACCCTTCCTCCCTGGGAGTCAGCCATCCCAGAAGTGGCTTCTGGCTCTGGCATCCTCTAGCTTGCCCCAGCCCCACAAGATGCTGATGCTGCTGGTCTGAACACTGCACCTTGGGAACCACTGTGTTAGAGTGATAGACCTTTCAGTTAAGGACAGCATTTCCCAGCTTCCCTCTGCACCTGGCTATGCCCAACTGTCTGGGATCTGGCTGGTGGGATGAGAGCAGAAGTGACACATGCAACCGTAAAAGGTAAGGAGAAGTTTGTCTCCTTCCCTTCTCCCCTTCCTGCTGCTGATGGGAAAGCTCAGGCAGTCATTGTAGACCAGGAGATGGAAGCTGCATGTTGAGAACAGTGGAGCCACAAAACAGACGGAGCTTGGGTCCCCAAACCTCTGGTGAGGCTACTTCCTGCTTATATCAACTTGACCGCTGCAGGAGGCAGAAAGGGACTCCTCCCCTGCTTCAGTCACTGCGGCTTGGGCTGCCCCAGTAGACCAGCTGTGCCTCATGATCACTTTTAATGAAGTCAGCTCAGGATAGAGGGCTGAGGGCTGGGGTGGGGGTCCAGAGGAGGTGGTGGCTGGAGGCATTCAGCACTGCCACCTCATGCTGAGGGCTTAGAGGTGGGAAGGCCAGGGCCACACGAGCCAGTGGAGCTCTGGGGCTCCTGCTTCTGAACGGGAGGCCCAGGGAAAAGGACACCCCGCAGCGGGGGCAGGCAGAGCTCCACCCACCCTGATGGAGGCTCTGCCTCCCACACGCTCACACACTCGCTGACGGGCTGAACAGTGCAGCTGCCTGGCTCCTCTATTAGCAGCAACACTGCCCCACCCGCTGCACTGAGACTCCTGCCCTGGCCCCTACCAGTTTTCGTCCTGGGGGCTGCTCTCTGGGAGGCCGATGCCTTCCCTGGCTCCAGGCGTATCTTCTCCAGGTGTTGCTCCAGCACCACGGTGCGGTGTCGCTCCTCCTGCAGCTTCCTCTCTGACTCCAGGAGCTTGCAGTTGCTCTCCTCCACCCTGGTGATTAGAGAGGAGGGGATGCCACATGACCTGGTAGGCAGAGGCAGCCCCCACCCCACTTGCTCAGGCCCTTAGAGAGATGGGCACATCTTATGTTGGTGGTGATGGGACCTCTTCATTTTCATTGCAGTAACACAGGAACATGCATTTAAACGCCATATGGTTCTCTCCAAGGTTAAAATTTACAAATTATCAGCCCACTCCCAGCCCCATCATTCCCAATTCCTGCTCTCTAAAAGCAATCACTTATAACACTTCTAGCTGTTTCTTTTCATATTTACTGCCATATTTCTACAGACGCTTATGTTGCTATTTTTTAAAGGTTTAAATATAATCTTTTGACTTCCTGTCATGGAAAATGAGAATTTAGTTTTATTTTAGTGCTCTCCCCTTACCAAATAGAATCACCTCTACACATTTTTGGATGAATTGCTATTTGGTGGTGTATCAGTTTTCTACCACAGCTATAACAAATTACCATAAATTTAGCAGCTTAAAACAACACAAATCTATTATCTCACAGTTATGTAAGTCAGAAGTCTGGTAAGCTCAATGGGTTTCTCTGCTTCTGGTTTCACAAGCCAAAATCAAGGGGTTGGCTGACCTGGGCTCTTATCTGGAGGTTCCAGGGGAAAATCCACTTTCAGGCCCATTCAGAGTATTGAGAGAATCCAGTTCCAGGTAGTTGAAGGACTGAGGTCCCTGTTCCCTGCAGGCTGTTGGTCAATTTCAGCTTCTAGGAGCTACCTTGCCCCCTCCATCTTTAAAGCCAGCTAGATACCCTTATCACGCTTTGAATCTCTCTACCCTCTCTACTTCCTCCACAGCATCTCTCTGAATAATCCCAGATGGAGATATTTCTCTGCTTTTAAGGGTTCAAAAGATTAGATTGAGCCCACCAGATAATCCAGGATAATCTTCCCATTTTAGGGTCCATAACAATAATCATATCTGCAAAATCTCTTTTTCATGTAACATAAAGCACTCACAGGCATAACAGCAGGAAGCAAAGGGCATAGACACCAAAAGCCTGTCTACATTAGGACAATTAGAGCCATGATGCACAGTGTCACATGTCCTTTCTCATTTAATTGTTTGCTTTTCTTGGAGTTCGTGATTATCTTAAGCTTATCGTTTTGTTTTCTACAGGCCTGTTAAAAAGGTTATTTCACATGAAGCACTTGTCTAATCCCACTGGAGCTTGGGCTTAGGTCCTTCCTGTGGCCAGGTGTGCCATTTCAGACTTCTATGATACTAAAGGTTCAAAGGTTCAGTGAGGAAGCCGGAACTCCCTGAGATCTAACCCAAGCCAAGAGTTACATACACACCTGCAAATTAGAGGGGCAGCCTCGAAACTGGAGGAAGTGATCTTTCCACCTTGGTGAAGGGTCAAAAGGAACAGAATGGCAACAATTCTGAACAGTGTACAACTACTAATAAAAAGCTGTATCGTAACACAGTACACAGCTACTAACACATATTTAAGCATATCCCTCGAGATTTTATTTGCAAAAGCAAAAACCCAAAACAACCTAAAGGCCCATGATCAGGGGACAAACAAATAAGTGGTAACATATTCATACTATAGAACGTGATAGAACTGTGCTGTCCAACACAGCGACTGCCAGGTTCATGTCCACGTGTAGCTATTACAATTAAAGTTCAGGGGCTGGGCGCAGGGGCCCACATCTGTAATCCCAGCACTCTGGGAGGCCGAGGTGGGTGGATCACTTGAGGTCAGAAGTTCGAGACCAGCCTGGCCAACATGGTGAAACCCCATCTCTACTAAAAATACAAAAAAAAAAAAAAAAAAAAAAAAAAAAAAAAATTAGCTGGGTGTGGTGGCATGCTCCTGTAATCCCAGCTACTTTGGGAGGCTGAGGCAGGAGAACTGCTTGAACCAGGGAGGTGCCAGTTGCAGTGAGCTGAGATTGTGCCATTGTACTCCAGCTGGGCAACAAGAGCGAAACTCCATGTAAAAAAAAAAAAAAAAAAAAATTAAAGTTCATGCCATGCATGATGGCTCACTCCTGTGCTTTGGGAGGCAGAGGTGGGTGGATCACTTGAGCCCAGGAGTTCAAGACCAGTCTAGACAACATGGCAAAACCCCATCTCTACAAAAAAAAAAAATGCAAAAATAAGCCTGGCATGGTGGCACGTGCTTGCAGTCTCAGTTACTTGGAAGACGGAGGTAGGAGGATCACTTGAGCCTGGGAGGCAGAGGTTGCAGTGAGCCAAGATCGCACCACTGTACTCTGGCCTGGGCAACAGAGTGAGGCTCTGTCTCGACACAAAGAAAAAAAAATAAAGTTCACGAAAATTGTATAAAGATTCAGTTCCTCAGTCACACTAGTGATATTTCAAGTTCTTAAAAGCCACAAGTGGCTAATGGCAGCTGTATTGGTCAGTGCAGATACTGAACAACTCCATCATCACAGAAAGTTCCACTGGTCAGTAGTGGAGTGTGTTAGTTATCATGAGAGTGGGTTTCTGATAAAGGATAACTTTGTCCCCACTTCAAATCTCCCCGTGTCATTTCCCTTCTGCCTTCCACCACGGGATGCTGCAAGAAGGCCCTTGTCAGATGCTGGCACCTTGATATTGGACTTTCCAGCCTCCAGAGCTGTGAGAAATAAATTTATTTTCTTTATAAATTACTCAGTCTGTGGTATTCTGTTATAGCAACACAAAATGGACTAAGACACACCCTTAGACACAGCTGGGTAACATACCTGAACTCCAGGATAAGGAGAAAAATCTTATAACAACAGCACAGCTAACACTTTTTCTGAGTGCTTTCCACGTACTGACTACTGTGTTAAGGCACTGCATCAGCCTTATTACGTTTAATTCTGTAAGTAACCAAGAGATGTACTAATATTACTTCAAGAAGACCGAAAATATAAATTTGAAAAAAGGTTGTCAAAGATCTACCAAAAAAAAAACAAAAACAAAAAATCGGGTCAAGTCAGGTTCTCAAGAAAGTTTTGTCTAACCTCCAAGGAACCAATCATTCTTGCTATTCTGACAATTCCACAATATAGATAAAATAGATGGCTTCCTATAAGTTTATAAAAAACTTGATTTCACAGTTAATACTAGGGTAAATGTATTAGTACTGATGCATAACAAGTTACCACAAATGGTGACGTAAAACAACACAAATTTTCCAAAAAGCATAAAGAGCTCCTACAACTCAACAACAGGACAAACAACCCAATTAAAAAGTAGGCAAAAGATTTGTGTTTCTCCAAAGAAAATATACAAATAGCCAATAAGCACATAAATAGATGCTCAACATCATTAGCCATTAGGTAAAAGCAAATCCAAATCACAAAGAGGTATCATTTCAAACCTACTAGGATGGCTATAATTCAAAGAAAGGAAAATAATAAGTGTTGGTGAGGATGTAGAGAAATTAGAACCCTTGTACACTGCTGGTGGGACTATAAAGTGGTGCAGCCATTGTGGAAAAGTTTGGTGGCTCCTTAAAAAGCTAACCATACACCGGGCACAGTGGCTCACGCCTGTAATCCCAGCACTTTGGGAGGCCAAGGCAGGCAGATCACGAGGTCAGGAGATTGAGACCATCCTGGCTAACACGGTGAAACCCCGTCTCTACTAAAAATGCAAAAAATTATCTGGGCGTGGCAGCGGGCGCCTGTAGTCCCAGCTACTTGGGAGGCTGAGGCAGGAGAATGGCGTGAACCCGGGAGGCAGAGCTTGCAGTGAGCCGAGATTGTGCCACCGCACTCCAGCCTGGGTGACTGAGCGAGACTCCATCTCAAAAAAAAAAAAAAAAGCTAACCATAAAATTACCATATGATTAAGCAATTCCACTTCTAGAATTGAAAACGAGGACTCAAACAGGTACTTGTACAGCAATGTTCTTGTAGCATTATTCACAATAGCCAAAAAGGTGGAAACAATCCAAGTGTCCATCAACAGAAGAATGGATAGACAAAATGTGGTATATACACACAATAAAATATTATTCAGCCATAAAAAGGAATGAAGTTCTGACATATGCTACCATATGAATGAACCTTGGAAACACTGTGCCAAATGAAATAAGCCAGACACAAAAGGGTAAATATTGTATGACTCCACTTATACAAAATATCTAGACTAGGCAAATTCATAGAAAAGAGGTTACTGACTGGGCGTGGTGGCTCGTGCATGTAATCCTGGCACTTTGGGAGGCTGAGGCGGGTGGATCAGCTGAGGTCAGGAGTTCAAGACCAGCCTGGCCAACATGGCAAAACCCCATCTCTTCTAAAAATACAAAAATTAGCTGGGCATGGTGGTGGGCGCCTGTAGTCCTAGCTACTTATGAGGCTGAGACAGGAGAATTGCTTGAATCCGGGAGGCGGAGCTTGCAGTGAGCCGAGATCACGCCGTTGCACTCTAGACTGGGCAACAGAGCAAGACTCCATCTCAAAAAAAAAAAGTAAAGAGGTTACTAGATGCTGGGCTTGGGGGGTGCGGTATGAGGAGCTATTGCTTAATAGTAATAGAGTTTCTGTTTGTGGTTATGAAAAGTTTGGAAATAGTGATAATGGTTGCACAGTATTGTTAATGTAATTAATGCCACTGAATTGCACACTTTTAATGGTTAAAATGACAAATGTTTGGTGTATATAGTTTACCACAATTAAAACATACATACACCGCGCAGATTTATTATTTCACAGTTTCTGTAGGTTAAAAGTCCAAGGTTGGCTTAGCTAATTTGTCAGTGTCTTACGTTGCTGAAGTCAAGGTGTCAGAAGGAGTTGCTATCTGATCTGAGGCATGGGATCCTTTTCCAAGCTCACTCAGGTTGTTAGCAGAAGTTAGTCCCCTATAGTTGCAGGACTGCAGTCTCCATTTTCTTGCTGGCTAATGAGTTGGGTGGCTGTCAGCTCCTAGATTTTTCTCCTTATTCTAGAGTTCAGGTATGTTACCCAGCTGGGTCTAAGGGTGTATCTTCATCCATTTTGTGTTGCTATGACATAATACCACAACCATCCACCGCCATGTTGTTCTCTCCAAAGCATAGTGGTTTTGTCAGAGGCGTTAGAACCAGAGCAACTCCATCTGAAAGAGGAGCTGGGTGAAATAAGGCTGAAACCTACTGGGCTGCCTTCCCAGATGGTTAAGGCATTCTAAGTCACAGGATTGAGATAGGAGGTCAGCACAAGATACAGGTCATAAAGACCCTGCTGATAAAACAGGTTACAGTAAAAAAGTTGGTCCAAACCCACCAAAACCAAGATGGTGATGAAAGTGACCTCTGGCTGTCCTCACTGCTACACTCCCACCAGTGCCATGACAGTTTATAGGTGCCATGGCAATGTCAGGAAGTTACCCTATATGGCCTAGAAAGGGGAGGCATAAATAATCCACCCCTTGCTTAGCAAATCATCAAGAAATAACCATAAAAACGGGTAACCAGCAGCCCTGGGGACTGCTGTGCCTGTGGAGTAGCCATTCTTTTATTCCTCTACTTTCTTTTTTTTTTTTTTGAGGCGGAGTCTCGCTCTGTCGCCCGGACTGGAGTGCAGTGGCCAGATCTCAGCTCACTGCAAGCTCCGCCTCCCAGGTTTACGCCATTCTCCTGCCTCAGCCTCCCGAGTAGCTGGGACTACAGGCGCCTGCCACCTCGCCCGGCTAGTTTTTGTATTTTTAGTAGAGACGGGGTTTCACCGTGTTAGCCAGGATGGTCTCGATCTCCTGACCTCGTGATCCACCCGTCTCGGCCTCCCAAAGTGCTGGGATTACAGGCTTGAGCCACCGCGCCTGGCCTCCTTTACTTTCTTAATAAACTTGCCTTTGCTTTGCGCTGTGGACTCGCCCTGAATTCTTTCTTGCACAAGATCCAAGAACCCTCTCTTTGGTCTGGATCAGGACCCCTTTCCTGTAACATCTTTCTGGTGGCCACTGAAGGGACTAAAGTGAGGAAACCGCCACCTCAAAGGTTAACTTTGGGTAAGTGTTGGGGTCCTGTAACATCTTTCTGGTGACTACCGAAGCGACTATAGTGAGGAAACCCCGACCCAAAGGCTAACTTTAGGTAAGCGGTGGGATCCAGTAACATCTTTCTGGTGAACCACAGAAGGGATGACACTGAGGAGAACCCCCAACCCAAAGGAAATAGACTTCAGCACTGATTGGAGGACTTTGGGTAAGTGGGGTGCATTAACCTGGGTAAAGGATGGGATTGGGTTAGAGGCCCAACTTAGGGGAGTTAGAGTCTCTCCTAAGACAAAGTGGGTTAGAGGCCCCTCTTAATAAAAAACAAAGAGGCTTGACTGACCGTGGGTTAGAGGCCCAACTTAGGAGGGTTAGAGTCCCTTCTAAGCTGTAGGGGGTTAGCGTCCCCTCTCAGTAAAATTCCTCTGGGTAAAGTCCCTTTCAGCTAAAAATGAGTTTGGCACTATGGGATGTTAACTGCTATTCTCTTTGGATTAATCTATCTTGCACCCTTTGCGGATGGCTGTGGGTGACAAGAGTAGGCACGTACAGGACTGTGGGACATGGGGAGCTTTTTCTTCCCTAAAAGGGAAAGCTGAGAGCTGATGGGACTGCTGGAAAAGATCCCTTCCCTACTGACAAGCTGCCGCCTGAACTTTTCAGTGTCGCTGCAATGGGTGGGTCTTTCTCTGGCCTCTCGGAGCACCTCACCTTCCCCACTCTGCCTCAGGCAATGCTTTCCTCTTTCTCTCTCTGTGCAGATTGGTAAAAGTCATTGTTTATCTCCTGTAAAGTTTTAATTAATCGGAAAAAGGATTTGTGAGGCTAGTCTTAAGCTGCAGCTAATCTGGTGTGCTTTATGTGTTTTTCTGTATTGTTCCGTCATAAAGAGGGGTACCTTATGATGGAACACAGGCTTAGGACACCCATAAACCTGCTTTTCAAGAGAGCCCAGCAAACTGGTCAGTTACTGAAAGATCTGCAGATCCTTGAAAAAACTGGATGAGGTTTCCTTCTTGTCTTGTAAATCCTTGGGAGCTTGACCTTCTAACCATGTGGCTATGCTTTCTGTTTTCACAATGGCAGCCTGGGTTCAGGGTTCAATTTCCAGCTCAGGGGATGAGTCTTTTATCTTCTGTCTATATTTATATGTATTGTTTGTGTAATGTTTATACATGAAAGAGCTTTAACTAATTGGTTTGAAAATAATAAGAGCTTAAATATTTTATCAGAAAAGTAAAAAATATAATGTCTTTTACTTCATATGACTTAAGTAATTTGGGGGAAATAAAGAGAATTTTAAAGATTATTGGTAAAATAAAAATATCTTCAAAAATGTAAACATTTAGTCTAAATTATGCAGGTCAGATATTACATTTACTAAATTCTTTAGGATCATAAATTGCTCCTTTGACTTTTGAAAATTGTTCAATTTCCTTACTTTGGAGCATTAGATTCTACATAAGGCCTGGGACATGTAGAATTAGCCATGCCCCCTAGCTATGCAAAGATGATTATAAAGAAAAGAGATTTTATGTAAGAAAGGATGTTGCATGGTAAATTCTTGTCCTAAAGTAAAATGACTACTTGCTTAAAAAAAGGAAATTAATGCAAGAAATGTTGTATAATTTGAAGCTTGTTAGGCCTCCTAAATGCTTCATAAACTGTATGACTTACCTGCTTTACAGATAGGTTAAGGCCAGGGACACATTAGAAGTTAGACGCTGGAAAGAGTCAGACCTTATCTGCACTTCTGTTTGCTGTCCTAGACTCCATACTAGTACATAATTAAAATCCCAAACTTACCAAGGTTTTCACCAAAAGTAAAAGTTGCTAAGAGTTGCCACTGTAACACGTAATTGAGACTACTGAAGAAACAGTTTTACATGCAAGGTGTGTAAACAAAGTGAAATGTGTTTTTGGTGAAAAATTATAAGAAGTCATGGGAATGTGGATTTTTCTTGCCTTGATTAAAGGTTAAAGGATTGTTTTAAGTTAGAATAAAACTAAAGGTTTAAGCAAATGGTGGAAGGTTTGTGAAAAATTAATTGTAAAAGAAATTCTGTGTGTGAACATATTGACTAAAGTTAAAGGAGTATTATTCAGTTTTTCCGTCAATTAAACATTAGAATAAAAGCACAACAGGTTTTTTCTTAGAGCAAAAACCTGCCTATGATCTCTTTAACAAAAATTTGTAAAGGGTTATACAAAGTTTGTAAGAATCTTACCTTATGGTCAAACTGATTAAGATTAAATAAATTTATCTATAAGGTTTTATTAAGAATTGGATTTGACATGAATAATGCACTAATGCAACAGTAAGATTTGGCTTATTTGGTATAAAAATCATATAGAAAGCATTGTCAAATATGAAATAGTGCTTGGCTTTCTTTGGATAATATTTGTATAAATGTGTTACTGGTATATGTTCCAAAATTATTTTTAAAACTCCTATAATTCTGATAGGACTTAATGAATGTTATTAATAATTATTACATAAAATCATGGTGTGCCACAGAGGTAATCAAAATTTTCTAGTCAATTGTGGATTTAATAGTGGCTGTCCTGAAACTTTTTATCATCTACAATTGTTTTCTTGTTTTAATCATCTTTAGAAAGTGGTTTATAATCAACTACAGGACTTGGACAGATGTTCTTAAATGCAAGTTTCTGATAACTTCGGAAATTGCAACATTAGAATAGAGGAAAAAACTTTCAGGACTCGTGGAGAGCTGAAATGTTCCTGAATATCAAACAGAAGTTAACTGCATCTACTAAACTGTAGAAGTCTAAAGTCATCTTTTTAATTTTGTTTAAAATGTTGCTGATCCTTTGCTTTGTTTTTCAGAGTCAAGGAAACTTTTCAGCTGTTTACAGCTTTTAACAATTGAGTAAAGTATACTCCTGTGAACAAAATTTGGAACATATTTGTTTCTATCTACCTGATTTCTCCAGAATTTGGAAACTATGTGTGAGTATTGTTAACTTATGGCAATGCAGTTATTTGCATAAGTGCAATACGAATCTGTTTTCTTTCGCAAGAGGACACAATTTGGAGAAATTGGTTATTTTACCAAAACTTTGATTGGAATGGTGTGCTTTCCTTTAAGGAATCAAATTTGACTCATAGAGCCAATAAAAACCCCTTGGGCAACTGACCTTGTTTATTCCTGTGAACCAACCAGTGATCTCCAACTGCTGCTCAGAAGAAACACGAGAGATGGGTCATGTAAAAATCTGGATCAGTATTCTAATTCTGGGCATGTATCAGAATTGGCTAGCAACCCCATATCAGCTTGGTTCCAACAGTTGGCCAGTTCATGGAAAGCATTCTACTTTAGTTTACTTGGGATAATTTTACTTATCTTGCTTTACTGTTGTGGAATATATTGCTGTTGTACTCTTTGTAGAGGAATGCAGGATGAGCTTACTGAATGTTTTCTTAAATTGAACACTTATTAATCTTCCAGATACCACATTTTGTTGGACTCAAGAGTTATGAATGGCCCTCACTATACTGATGCTTTCTGACTGAGCTCCCCACTACCCTGAACACAAGAGGGAGGAATATCATCGCCCCTATTCAGCCTGGAGAAGTTACAAAAGATGGATCTTCATCCTTCTGCAACCCTAAGGATTAATGATTCTCCTATAAAAGGGATGGGGGGAAAATGTCAGAGGCATTTGAACCAGAGCAACTCCATCTTAAAGAGGAGCTGGATAAAATAAGGCTGAAACTTACTGGGCTGAATTCCCAGAGGGTAAGGCATTCTAAGCACAGGATGAGATAGGAGGTTGGCACAAGATACAGGTCATAAAGACTCTGCTGATAAAACAGTTTGCAGTAAAGAAGCTGGCCGAAACCCACCAAAACCAAGATGGCAATGAGACTGACCTCTGGTTGTCCTCACTGCTACGCTCCCACCAGCACCATGACAGTTTACAGATGCCATGGCAATGTCAGGAAGTTACCCTATATGGTCTAGAAAGGGGAGGCATGAATAATCCACCTCTTGTTCAGCATATCATCAAGAAATAACCATAAAAATGGACAACCAGCAGCCCTGGGGACTGCTGTGCCTGTGGAGTAGCCATTCTTTTATTCCTTTACTTTCTTTCTTTTTTTTTTTTTTTTTTTTGAGATGGAGTCTCGCTCTGTCACCCAGGCTGGAGTGCAGTGGCGGGATCTCAGCTCACTGCAAGTTCCACCTCCCAGGGTTCACGCCATTCTCCTGCCTCAGCCTCCCGAGTAGCTGGGACTACAGGCGCCCGCCACTACGCCTGGCTAATTTTTTTGTATTTTTAGTAGACACGGGGTTTCACCCTGTTAGCCAGGATGGTCTCGATCTCCTGACCTCGTGATTCGCCCGTCTTGGCCTCCCAAAGTGCTGGGATTACAGGCATGAGCCACCGCGCCCGGCCTATTCCTTTACTTTCTTAATAAACTTGCTTTTGCTTTGTGCTGTGGACTCGCCCTGAATTCTTTCTTGCATGAGATCCAAGAACCCTCTCTTGGGGTCTGGATCAAAACCCCCTTTCCTGTAACAGTTTGCAGGAGAATGTCTTCAAGGCCAGTAAGAAAATGATGCTTCCACTCTGGCTTCCTCTGTCTCTGACTGCTAGACTCAGACTAAAAGGACTCATATGATTAGGTCAGGCCCACTCAGAGAGTCTCCTGTTTGATTAACTCAAAGTCATCTGATGAGTAACCTTACATAGCTCTGCAAAATCCCTTTTGCCATGTAAGTTAACATAATTGTGGCAATAATATCCTACCATATTCACAGGTTCTGCCCACGCTCAAGGGATGAGAAGTTTATAAAGCATGTATATTGGGGGTGGGAATGTTAGAATTCTGCCTACCACAGTAAAAATAGAGGTAAAAAGAAAGAAAATTAAATTCAATGGTATTGTAAGAGAGTAACACAACATAGTTCCAAGAACACTAGAGCTGTAAGATTCAACATTGGAATTAGGTTAAAGGAGATAATCATGTAATCCTTCCTCTAGATACTGAAGAAGCATTGGTAAAATCAGTAGCTATTCCTGATTTTAAAAACTCAAAGTAAAATGAGAATAGAAGGAAACAACACAATAAAGTCTTTTAAAATCAGAAACTAATAACCCATCAATAGAAGAATGGTAAATAAATAATAGTGGATTTACACAATAAAATATTCTGTAACCATAAAAGGAATATGTACTGACATGAGAATGCAATATACTAAGTAAAATAAGTAGCAGAAGATTATGCATAATATATAATCTAATTTAAACATTTATAACAAATTAAAAATTTAAAAACAAATAAATATAAGGATAATATAATGCAGCCACTGGACTGAAAACAAAAAGGAATATGCAGCAGCTATTGACGCAACTGTGGGGGAGGGGTTTCACTTTTCTGTTATGAATTTCAGTAATGTGTACATTTTGTTTAACTCCATTTATAATAGGGGAAATAATAAACCAACAGCGAAACATCATATAAAATAGCAAACCGCATTGTGAATTTCCACAAAATTTTAGGAATAAGCAGTCTCTTGATTTCTGTCCTTCTCCCCCATAATGTGCCTTCCATATCTCAATAAATATGATCCTTGCTCATGCAGTTGCTCAGCCCAGATACCTGGGGGTCACTCTTGCCTTCTCTTTCTTCCTCATCTTCAGCTTCCAATCTATCAGCAGGCTCTACAGCTTTTCCTGCAAATATGCACCAAAACCAGCTCTTTCTTCGTCCTCCACCCCTCTCCAGACCTGAGGCTGCTCCTCCTGCCTGGGATCTACAGATGTCTGTCAGCTTCAAGACCTCTAGGATGCTTTGGTATTCTGATTATTCTCTTTTGACCAATCTCTGGTCTCACTGATTTTCTTCAATTGTTAACGGGCCTAACTCAGCTAGATCCTAATTTGTCAATGTCTCTGACTGCGATTTTAATAGTTCTCCAAACTCATGTGCATCAATCTCATGAAATTCCAAATATTTTGAAAGATTTACCTTTTTGCTTCATAATTGATTTTCATTGTATTTCAAGAGTCTGACCAAAGTGACCCAATGCCAATGTGAAGTGAAGAATATTAAATAGTCAAATTATGAGTGTTTTGATGTTAAAAATTTTGCTTTCATGGGGTCTGTAACTGTGGGGATGCTGGTAAAAAATACTCAGATAAGGAGGTTTCCCCCTACCTAAGAATCCTAAGAATGAATTTAGCACAATGACACAAAATCTTCATGAAGACATACATAATATTACACATTATATACATAATACCATTTATATAATACTAAAGTGTTCTTTCATAAGTCAGATAAAAATATAAACAACTCTAAAACACGTGCAACAGCATGAATAGGTAGTTAAAAGAAAAAAACGTAAAAGTTATGTGGAAAAGAGAGTATACTTATCCTCACTTTTGGTCATAGCAAAGCAGATCAAAACAAACAGATCTTAGCACTCCTTTGTTAGCTTGGCAAAAAATGTTAAAGATTAATAAAACTTAGTAACTGTGAGGGTATGGGGAAAAATAGTTCACATTACTGGTAAGAATGTAAATTGATTATTTTAAAAGTCAATTTGTCATGATTTGTGAACATTTTAAATGTGCATATTCTATGATTCAGCCATTTCATTTTTAGGAATTTGTGATACGGATATACTCCCATAAAAATGTAAAGATGCATTTAATGTGAGTCTATACAAATACAAAAATTAGCCGGGCATGTTGGCATGTGCCTGTGATCCCAGCTACTCCAGGGGCTGAGGTGGGAGGATCACTGGAGAACAGGAAGTTGAGGCTGCAGTCAGCTGTGATCACACCACTGCACTCCAGCCTGGGTGACAGAGTGAGACCCTGTGTCAAAAAAAAGGACTAAGATAATATCCATCTACAAGTTCAGGAAAGTAGTAAGGAAGCCTGTAGTCTATCAGGGCCTTGGGAAATGGGGAGGAGGGAAGGAAGCACCAATCATGTGAAATTGAAACACAAGGGCAGCATTCATGTGTTCAGGAAATCTACGCCAATAAATTAGCATAAAGTACCAATCAGAGACCACTGAAACCCTAAAAGCTCCACAGAAACAAATGCAGAACACCTCCACAGAAACATTGTTAAAACCTAAGAACTCCTACAAGAAAAAAAGCCCCAGCGAAGACAAGCTCATAAAAATCACAAAAATCGAAACCACACAAGGAAATAATTTCCTACAAGGGGAGAGCCGACAGACACTACTTAGGATCCTAAGTAATGAAGATAGTAGAAAACTCTAAAGGGAATAAGTTCAAAATTATTAAAAGGAGAAAGGCAAAAATCGTAATGAAAGAACAAATGCTATAAGAAAGAGAACAGGAGGTGTTTTGCTCTTTTTACCCAGGCTGGAATGCAATAGTCTGATCTCGGCTCACTGCAACCTCTGCCTCCCAGGTTCAAGCAATTCTGCTTTAGCCTCCCGAGTAGCTGGGATTGCAGGTGCCTGCCACCACGTCTGCTAATTTTTGGATTTTTAGTAGAGATGGGGTTTCACTACGTTGGCCAGGGTGGTCTTGAACTCCTGACCTCAGGTGATCCACCCAACTCGGCCTCCCAAAGTGCTCGGATTACAGGCATGAGCCACTGCGCCCGGCCAAGAACAAGAGCTTTTACCGAAAAATACAGTTATCAAAATAGGTT
The DNA here is from genome assembly GCF_000951035.1 of Colobus angolensis palliatus. NCBI lineage: Eukaryota > Metazoa > Chordata > Mammalia > Primates > Cercopithecidae > Colobus > Colobus angolensis. The sequence continues at coordinate 2,464,406 of NW_012116389.1, forward strand.
TCATGGTAGATGAAGCACAACTGAAGATATTTAGTGATCTAGAAGACTGATTTGAAGAAATCACCCAGAATTCAGCCCAAAATAGTAAGGATAAAGAGCTGTGGAGGAAAGAATAAGAAAGTCTAACATATATTAACTAGGAATTTTAGATTAAAAGAATAGGGAGAATGGGGAAGAGGCAATATATGGATAGCAGTCCTTATAAAGTCCTTGGATTGAAAAAGAACACTAACTTCTGAGTAGAAAAAATTACATATTACATATTTACATATATTTACATATGTATAATTTACATATACACATATACACAAATATATATGTATATGTAAAATATACATATTTACATATATGTAAAGTCACATATATACATATATGTAAATATATGGGCATATTACAAATATATGTATATATACACACACACCTAGACACATCACAATGAAATTTTCAGAGCATCAAAGACAAAGAATATCTGAAGAAGCATTGGAGAGAAAGGACAAATCTATTAAGGAATGACAATAAAACTGATAGCAGATTTCTTTTTTGCAATAGTAGATGATAAAAAACAATGGGATAGCCTCAAAGTGCTGAGAAAAAATATCCATCTATTTAGAATTCTATGCCCAAATTTATCTTAAATTGTCATTCAAGACAGGCAAAATAAAGACATTTAACAATAAACAGGCCAGGCATGGTGGCTCACGCCTGTAATCCCAGCACTTTGAGAGGCTGAGGCAGGCAGATCACCTGAGGTTAGGAGTTCAAAACCAGCCTGGCCAACATGGTGAAACCCCATCTCTACTAAAAATACAAAAATTAGCTGGGCATGGTGGTTTACACCTATAATCCCAGCTACTCAGGAGGCTGAGGCACTAGAATCACTTGAACCTGGGAGACGGAGGTTGCAGCCTGGGTGAGAAAGAAAGACTCGGCCTCAGAAAAAGAAAAGAAAAATAAATAAATAAATAAAATAAAATAAAAATAAACAAATACTCAGAGAGTTTACTATTTACATGGCCTCACTGAACTAAAGGGCATCTCAGTAAGAAGGAAAGCGAACCTAGAAGGAAGATTGAGATACAAGAAGTAACAGTGAGTTAAGACATTTTCAAACATGTTGGCAAAAGGAAACGAATATTGACTATTCAATATTCAAGACTTACTTTGGAAGGTTTAATTTCAGGGTTTAAAAAAAGAATGTGGAAGAGAAATATTAGGAATAGTAACATGAAAGGCACAAACGGAGAAGTCAAAGTTAAAACATTCTAAATGGATTCTTTTGCTTAAAGTGATAGTAGCAAAACCAACTAACTTTAGATTGCTGGGTTTTATGTTAAAAGTTAAGGGTGGCCACTAAAAGAACAGAGATAGAATGTCTAACTTTCAAACTTGTAAAGAAGTCAGAGAAATAAAACTTGATCAGTCCAATAAGGGAAGAAAGGAGAAAAAAGGAACAGAGAAAAATCATGGCAAATAGAAAATATTAATTAAGGTGATTAAATATTAACAAAATCAAAATGGGTTACACAATACTCTTCAAACACAGAAACTCCCAGATAAAATTTAAGAACCAAGCCGACTACGTGCTTTTTAAATAAGAGACATATTTAGTGACTTTTGTCATGGTGAACTAACCAGACTAGCAACTCCTATTGTAAGTAACTAGAAAAATGGATAAAATGTAAGAAAGAACTTGTTTTCAGACAGTGGACAACAGGGAGACACACACTGGATACAAGACTTGAGGAAAGGAAGGACTTGAGATCTCCCACAGCCCTGGCTTTCTGCCTGAGGCACTTTCCACTGCAGTGTGGGGTGGGGGCAGGCAGGGCACAGCAGTCTCGCTGGGATGAGCACACAGGATTAGGGAACTGGGTGGGGGAGGGGAACTGAGGCAGCTGGAAGTTGTAGGGCAGAGTAGAGGAGAAGGGAAGCTAGGCAGAGAAAGACCTCCCTGGTGCAAGACTGGGACAGACGCTGCAGATAAAGAAAGGAGTAGATACTGAGAATCTCTGAGAAAGGAAGGCCCTGTACTTTGGGATATTTAAAACATTAGTTAAAACATTTAGTTTTAATTTAAAATGGTTAATTTGGTGTAATTGGCCAATCATCAGTTTTGACCAATTTAGTTATAACTAAATGGCTTTAGTTTAAAACATTTAGTTTTAAGCCAAATAGATTTGAGAGAATTGAGTGCAGAAGGTGCCTGGGCTCCCTTTTCTTGTTACAGCCCAGGGAGTTAGCAATAACCTCAACGAAAAAAGGCAACAGGTCTTGGTTGATGGGCCTGGCACAGCCTCACAGAGCCCCCAACACCCCAGAATGACACAGAGTCCAGGAGGAACCCAAGGACCCAAAAAGGGCCAGCATATTCTCGGACAGAGAGTTGCATGTATGTGACTGGGCATGAGTACCTCGTGACAATTCATAACCAGGTGCCTTGCTTGCCTCACCCCAATCCCAGCCCTGCGTGAAGAGGCCCTGGAAATGAGATCTCACATGGAGACAGAAGCCACATGAAGGAGAACTGAGGCATCCCTGCTGAAGTGCCAGCTGCATGAGACCAGTGAGTGACCCCCAGTTGACATTATGTGGAGCAGAATTACCCAGCCAAGCCACAGAATCGTGAGAAAGCACAAACCATTGTGTTTGAAGCCACTAGGTTTGGGATGGTTTGTTATGCAGCAATAGCTAACTGAGTCACCTTTTTCACACACCCCCAAACTCAGATGTAACTCAAAAGAAATGAGAGAGAAAGCCTGCACTGAGTATGTTTCTACTATTTGATAGACTAAAGACTTGTACTATCCATTATATTCCAATTATAGAAAAAGAATGAATGTTGCTTTTCTCATATACTTGAGTATGTCTGAAATTCACATCTTCTCTAGGTACTACATGAAAGCAAAGCTGACTACTCACTATTTAAGTAGCAGGCATCCTTTGTTTTGTCCTTCCCTGCACCCCTAGCTCCTTCTTTTGCTATCAGTACCCCTGTTTTCCCTTTGGCAAACTACCCTTCCTGCATTCTGTGAGCACCCGGAGGAACTTCAGGCAGAGTGCCCTCACATGTGGGGTGGACACGGGCCCAGCACTGGCCAGTTCAACCTTCTCTCCCAGAACCCACAGGCACAAGAGCTAAAAGTCATTTGGCCGTGCCATTTCAGTGGCCCAGGGAACTGCCCAGGGTTTCCTGCTACTCAAGATGCCTGCACCTTCCCAGACTCCTCTCCTGCTCTCTGCATTGGAGTCTGTTAGTACCTTCCAAAAATCTGCCTTTCACTGAATTCAGCCAGAATTGCTTTCCATTGTCTGTCATCAAAGAGCCCTGACTGATACATGATACGGCCTGTTAGGGCAGAAACTCACTGGTGTGCTTAATATTTTTCAGTGTGGAGGTCACATGGTTGAGCCATGTGTTGGCCTGGACACCTGCAATTCTTGCCAAAAGGATCATTTGAGCGAGGAGCACTGATTTATCCGAATGGAAGTCTGTCATCAACCCTTTAGAGAAAACCGTATCTCCTGGTCCGGTGCCCCAGGCCTCGTGCTTCTCTCCCTGCCTCCCCAGCTATCAACACCTCTCTTGCTCTTTGTGATTCCAGATGTCAGTCTAGCTTATGTTTTCTTCCCACCAAACCCTCTAGCAGCACCAAGCACAGTGCCAGGCTCATCACAGATTTTAATTATGGATGGATTGAGTTGACTGATTTACTCCTGGGTGTCTCTCTCCCGAGACTCCCACCAATGTCCACATGCCATACAACAGTCCCATTGGGTGCATGTAGAATGGGGCTGTTCCTAAGGGCAAAACACAGTGTGATGACAGGGCCCCAAGGTTGTGGGGTATTTGGATGGGCACATGAGTTGTGGCTGGGAATGCCCTGGACCAACACTGGGAGCTGAGCTCTCAGGTGAGGGGGACCCAGTCATAAATGAGGCCTGGCCCCAGTCCCCACCCCATGCAGGCCCATGGGAGAGATCCCTGGGTGCCATGTGTTACCGTTTCTGCAGGACAGTGACAAACTCGGTGAGCCGGTCACGCTCCACCTCGGCAGCCTGCCAGAGGGCCTTGATCTCTGTCACTTGTGCCTGCCAGCCTTTTTGTTCTGGGGAGTCCGAAAACCTGAGACCAGGGTAGAGGGCAGAGGGCAGAGGTCACCTGAGGCCTAGAAATAACACTTATCCCTGTGATGGTGGGAGAGACTAGAAGGACATTCAGGGCAAATGTCAGCCAGAGCAAAGGAAGCAAGCCCAGTCCTTCTAGGTCCTCCCCTTCTGGCTTCTTTGCCCACCATTCCTGGTCCTGCTGAAGTCCCTAGACTCCAAAGCTGAACCTACCAAAACTAGAGTTACACTGGTACCTCTGTCCATCCAAGACCTCTAGGGGCCTGGAATTAGTCTTGTGCTATGGCCGGTGGCTCTTGGGGACCTGAGGTGCCTTGGGTACCTGTGTGGCCTTTGGGGCCTGGCTGCCCTACCCAGTGTCAGGTGTGCCCAGTCTCTGTGTCCCTGCCAGTCTCTCCCAGCCCTCCTGCATCTTCTGGCTTGATCCCCAAGCCCAGCCCACTTTCCTGGAGCCTGGGCATTTGGCTTTGCAACTTGTTCAATTGTCTCCAGCCCTAAGCCAACCCATCACTGCTTCCCTCTTACCACTGGGCCTGCCTACCAACCCCTTACCTGCTGGCTGGAGCCAGGACAGAAGGTAAACTCTGCCCCCCAACTTCAACCCCCCAGAGCCCACATGTGCATTCCAAGTTGCTCTCCGCTGTGCCCCTACTTTTCCCAGTGGGACCCTGAGCTTACTTTTCTAGCAGTACAGGGCATAGGGAAGGCTGCAGAGCTGGGCAGTGTACTGAGAACTGGGCTGGGGCATGTGATCCTGAGGGCTGACTTCTCTGTGGTCTTGGGCAGGTCTCTTCCTCTCTCTTGGTCCCAGTTCCCCCACTAAACTTTGAGAGGGGTGGTTGAGATGGGCTCCGAGAACTGCAGACCCCTCCGTGACTCCTAAATATGCTCTAAGGCCTTGCTACTACAAGTGGTCTCTGAATCGGTGGCTCTGGCATCTCCTAGCAGCTTGTTAGAAATGCAGAATCCCGGGCTCTACCCCAGACCTGCTGAATCAGAACCCGCACTTGACCTGGCTGATCAGCAGGGGCTCTGTGTTTGCACTGCAGTTTGGAAAGCCCCATTCATCTCCCCAGTTCTACAATGTGGGCAGAGGAGGAGCAGGAGCAAAGGGCCGATTCTTCACTCTGCCCTCGTCCCAGGCACCCCACCAGAGTCACCTGAAGGGAGTGGGTTCAAACCATGCCAGCCCGAATAGACATACTCTCTGGGATCACTCTGCTGGCTGGAGCCAGGACATTCTGTGAATTCCTGCCTGTGAATTCCTGTTCCTGTCACCTATGGTAGGGGACTGTAAGCTCCATGAGGGTAGGGCCCACTCATGGTCGGGTTCAGTATTTGTGTGTTGTGGAAGAAACAAGCCTGAGAACCAGCAGTCTGGGCAGCCAAAGCACCAGCAGCTCCTGTATCTCTGTGTGGCGCAGAGGTCACAGCCACACAGGCCTGGAAGGGACTCTAAGGGGTCATCTTGTCCATCTTCCTGCTCTCATTACTGTGACTAAAACCTCAGAGAGACAGAGCCTGCCCATTCTCCCTGTGCTGTGACAAGGCCTCCCACCCTCAGGAGTGTGGCACATGCCTTGTGGCTCAACGTCAGCCCACTCTCCCCAAGTGCCTTTGTGACCCCAGTCTGATGGGTGGGGCAGCTTTGGCCCACAGACGCTATGCTGCCAAGTGTCAGCAGCATGCTGTCCCCCACTTTTGGGGGATAGCAGCCCAGAGAAGGACCAGTTTGCCTAGAGCCACAGAGATGAGGGACTGGGGTCACTAGGAGGCCTTGCCTGGAACCTGAGCTGACCTGCCTGAGGGGTCAGGGCGGGGAGTGCTGACAGCAGGAGCATGGCTCCAGTGGACAGTGGGCAGGGCTCGGGACAGGGCTTAGAGGCAGGACAATGCTGTCCTTTGTCTATGGGCTGGCAATAGGAACAAAGGGCCCATTTACACCCTCTGGCTTGATTCTATCAACAAAGGGGGGCCCGAGGGCTGAGGGGATATCAGTGGGAACCCATATCATGTGAAATTCTCCCCTTAGAGGCTGATTCTTGATGAGCAAGAGAAGGTGAGGGAAGGTGCTGGAAGCCAGGCCCAGGAAGATTCCTCATGTTAATTCTCGGGTAGCAGGTAGGAAACCTAGCCTGGGAGTCAGAGGCCAAGATACTAGTTCTGAAGCTGCTTACTCTATCATCTTGGACAGGACACTGGACTTCCCTGATCCTCCCTGTCCTTATGTAACCTTGGAAGAGTCCCTGGACTTTGCCTGGCCTCAGTTTCCCCTCCTTTTAATGGGATGGCAATACTGCTTGAGCAATCAAGAATGGGAAAAGCTGTGAAAGTCCAGGGGTCGGGGGTCCATACCTAGGTGAGGTCCTGTGGGGACTGGGCAGGGAAGGCCTCGTGAGAGCAGATTCCACCAGGGTGTGGCCCAGGCTGGTCACAGAGCTGTGTAAAGGCGGAAGGGGCCCATCAGCCTGGGAAGGCAGACCAGGCCCTGCTGGGCCTCACCTCTGCATGTGAGGTGGAGCAGTGGCCAGCAGGGGTCCAGTAAACCCTTGCAGTAGTCCTGTGGATTTGCTGCCCTTCTTTCCAGAACTCTTGCTTGCTCAAAATGAGGCAGAACAGGAGACACTAGAGCCTTGAACAATCCAACACAGGTCTGTTTGAGGGCCCCAGGGGCAGAAAACAGAGAGGATCTTATAGGGAGCTGCAACCAGCATGCTCTTGAAGTGATAAAATCTGGGCCTAACTGGTTCATTACTGCAGATGCAGAGCTGATGTCATTAGAAGAACAGCAGCATAGTTACCTTAAAATTGCACCCATGGCTTCCCATCAGAGGTGGCAAGAAACAACCTTTCTTCTGAATAATCAATGTTCACTTTCCAACCCCTCTATCCCATTGTTTTCTTACCGAGAAGATCCAAGCCTGCCAACGTGATCGCCTGCTGAGGCCGGGGACTTGGTCAGGCCTGGGTCCTCCAGGAACTGGGTGTAGGCAGGGCTGACCTCACGACCACTGGACCCCTCACGCACTCCTTTATTCCGAAGATACTGTAGGAACAGATGTGGGTTCCATCCTCAGGGCTTTGGCTCAGAGGCCTAGAGAAGGCAGGAGGGGACCTTGGCTTGATTTCGGGGCTTTCAGAGGATATGAAAGAGGCTTCTTTTCAGGAGTGAAAAGCGAGGCCTGTTTGGTGAAGGCACTACTTGCATGATAATGACATCTAATAATGCCTCTCTTCAGAAAGAAAGCTACATGGTGTGAGGACGGTGACTCGGCCAGGAAGCTGTTCTACATTCAGGTTCCAGAGGGCGGTGCATGGCCTCGCAGGCAGGGCAGGTCAGAGACTGACGTCTCCGAGTGGGTCCAGGCAGCCCCACCCACATGTGGCTGAACACCAGGTGTGACTTGAGGCCAGCTGCCTTCCTCAGCTGGAACACCTGGACTTTCCAGACACCTGCAGCCAGAAAGGCTGGCAGGGATTCAGTGAGGGCGGGCAGCCTTGGGTGGCGGCTGAGCCTGCCAGGCCCCCACCCCTCCCTCAACCCCTTCCTCTTCTGGATACCTGCTGGGACTGGACTGGACAGGAACATTAGAGACCCCCAGCAGGAGGTCAGGCCACCAGAGTGGACAACTGGTGTAAGCCCCTAACAACCTGGCTTGTCCGCCACTCCCACCCATTCTGAGAAAACTCGAAACGTGTGCCAACTTGTCTGGTGGGTAATGCTTGGCCCCCATTCAGCTGGTGACCTCAGAGGTAGGAACAGTCTTCTCCTGTGTGCCTGGAGAAAGGACAGTGGTGAGGTGAAGATGCTGGAATGTTCCTGTGTACCTCTTCAGACTTCCCTCCCCAGTGAGCCAGAATGGGGAGCAGGGTGAGTCCCCCACTCACTGACATATGTGCTCTGTTCCCAGACTTCCTCATGCCCCGAGGCTCCCCTTCAACCTCCAGGCACTTTGTCATAGCCAGTCCTGGGGCCCCAGGCTGCCCTGGCCTGTGGGGATAGAGGCTACAGGACAAACCAGGCTGGTCAGCCAATGCCAGCCTGAGGCCGGGCCTAGGGGCTCTTGGGCTCTTACCTCTGAACAAACCACAGATCCCCAGAAACAAAGAGCAGGGCTGCTTTGCAACATGCCTTTGGCTGAGCCAGTCAATTTCCCAGTGGGCCAGAGGCTGCAAGGCTCCTTTGTCACTGGGAGACTTGCATGCCTGTCAAAAAATTCTCCCCAAGGCCCACCCAGCCCCACCACCACCCCAGGGAGGTGAAGGTGGCTAACTCCTAGCAGCCCCAAGCTGTGCCCTCAAGGCATCTGCCAAGACAAAATATCTTTACAAGTTCATGCCTTAGACAAACATTTATTGAGCATCTACTGTGTGCTTGCTCCAGTGCCAGGCACTGAGGTACCACAGTCTATGCTCCCTCACAGGGAGTGCAGGGGAGAACACAGGAAAATGACTACACAGTGTGAGAGAAGTTTGGCTTGGGGATGCACAGGGAGTTAGGAGAGTGCTAGGAGGGGCATACAACACAGAACACGGGTCCCAGGGCTTCCTGGAGGAGCTCCTGATTGGTAAGACCTAAAGGCTGAGGGGCGGCCGGCCAGACTGAGGTTGTGAGGGAGGAGAGGAGCGAGTGTGCTTCATGCTGCACGCAGCCCTGGAGCGCAGAGCAAGCAGGGCTATGTGAGGAGCTGAATGGTGCCTGCGTAGCCAGAGTATGGGGAAAGAGGAAGGGTGAAGAGAAGATGCAGGACAGGTGACAGCAAGAGCTAGTCACGTGGTGCCTGGAAGCTGAATGAAGTGTGGTTTTCCTTCTCTCATCCTGCTGCTAGAGCTACTGCCACCATCTTGAATCCTGAGGATAAGGCCACAGCTGGAGATGGGAGAGGGTAAACTGGAAGGTGGCTGGGTCCTTGAGAACCAGGTGAGGTCGAGGGTGATAGTAAGCTATGAACAGATTTTAAGTGGAGCAAGGATATAATCAGGTTTGTGTGCAGAATGGGTTGGGGAGCCACATAGAAGAAGGTGGCCAAAGTGGAGACAGGAGGATGAAGTCTGGCCTGAGCTAAGGAAAGTGGAAAGAAGTGGAAGGAGCTGGATGGACTTGCCCAGCTTGAAAATGGGTTTGGGGGCTGTGCCAGTGCCCTACTCACGTGCACATTGAGTTGTCCGATCTCCATCTCCAGCTGCCGCACTTTGGCCTCCCGCTCAGCCACCATGGTCTGCAGCTGGGCGACTAGGCTGTTGCTCCGCTGAGCCTCGCTGTTCAGTTGCTGGTCCAGGTGGTGCTGGGACACTCGCGTCTTCTCCTCCTGCAGACTCAGGCTGCCTAGTATCTCCTGTAGCTGCTTCAGCTGGTCCTGGGGGGCCAGGCAGGAGGGCAGGTAGAGTCAGTCATGGCCCACTGGGCAGAGGAGGACAAGAACAGACTGTCTCCCTCACCCCAAAGTAGCCTGCAGGAACCTAATAGTGGGATCCTGTTCTCTCAAGAGGCAGGAACACCTTCCTTGCCTGCCATCAGGGGGTGTCGAACCAGGCAGGTGGGGACCATGTACTTTTCCTGTCCTCAACTTCCTTCTCTGAGTTTGGGGCCAAGAAGATCCAAGGGGCTCTCAGACAACAGAAAGCAGATCAGATGGTGACACCTCACCCGGTGGGAGAGATATTTAGCTAAAAGGAAAGCCTGATCCCACCTGGCTGGGAGACTGCCCTTGGAGGCAGTACCTGGACCGCTGCCAGGGATCCATTATCACCCGACTGAAGCCCCATCTCAAGGAAATGTCCTCAAGGAGACTCCCGGGCAGAGGCTTCCTGCCTGGGGCCAATAGAAAGGACAATGTCAGTGATTTGGAATAGGTAGGGGCCGTTTTCTTCACCTCAGAGCGGAGGAAACTGAGGCCCAGAGAGCCCAAGGGCATATTGCTGGTGAATAGCATGACTGGGGCTAGTTTGCAGCTCTCATCATGCCACCTTCAATGACAAAGAATGGTGATGCAGGGACCTCAGAGGACATCTAGCCCTGCAACTTATTTTTAAAACTGGCTGCTGAGCCTCAGAGAGGGGATGCAACTGGCCTATGGTCACACAGTGAGGTACTGACAGAGGCAGGCCTAGATTTCAGGTCTTCTGTGCCCCACTCACCACCCTGTCATGTAAAGTGATCATGAACTAAGGTAGGTGCCTGAGCCAGCACCCCCTAAACACCCCAGCCAAGCCAGACACGATCACCCTCCGGGGCCTGCAGGCACAACTTGGAATCTGACACCAAACTTTGGTGCTTCAGGTCCCACAGAGAAAAGTCCAGGCTGTAGGGTTAGGAAAGCAGTATGGCCTTATTAGTCAAGGAAGTTTGTTGTTGTTGTTGTTGTTGTTGTTGTTTTATACTTAAGTTCTAGGGTACATGTGCACAACGTGCAGGTTTGATACATAGGTATACATGTGCCATGCTGGTTTGCTGCACCCATCAACTCATCATTTACCTTAGGTATTTCTCCTAATGCTATCCCTCCCCGAGTCCCCCACCCCTTGATAGGCCGCAGTGTGTGATGTTCCCTGCCCTGTGTCCAAGTGATCTCATGGTTCAATTCCCACCTGTGAGTGAGAACATGCAGTGTTTGGTTTTCTGTCCTTGTGATAGTTTGCTGAGAATGATGGTTTCCAGCTGCATCCATGTCCCTGCAAAGGACATTAACTCATCCTTTTTATGGCTGCATAGTATTCCATGGTGTATATGTGCCACATTTTCTTAATCCAGTCTATTATTGATGGACATTTGGGTTGGTTCCAAGTCTTTGCTATTGTGAATAGTGCCGCAATAAACATAAGTGTGCATGTGTCTTTATAGGAGCATGATTTATGATCCTTTAGGTATATGCCCAGTAATGGAATGGCTGGGTCAAATGGTATTTCTAGTTCTAGATCCTTGAGGAATTGCTACACTGTCTTCCACAATGATTGAACTAATTTACACTCCAACCAACAGTGTAAAAGCGTTCCTATTTCTCCACATCCTCTCCAGCATCTGTTGTTTCCTGACTTTTTAATGATCACCATTCTAACTGGTGTGAGATGGTATCTCATTGTGGTTTTGATTTGCATTTCTCTGATGTGACCAGTGATGATGAGCATTTTTTCATGGGTTTGTTGGCTGCATAGATGTCTTCTTTTGAGAAGTGTCTGTTCATATCCTATGCCCACTTTTCGATGGGGTTGTTTTTTTCTTGGAAATCTGAGTTCTTTGTAGACTCTGGATATTAGCCCTTTGTCAGATGGGTAGATTGCAAAAATTTTCTCCCATTCTTTACATTGCCTGTTCACTCTGATGGTAGTTTCTTTTGCCATGCAGAAGCTCTTTAGTTTAATTAGATCCCACTTGCCTATTTTGACTTTTGTTGCCATTGCTTTTGCTGTTTTAGTCATGAAGTCCTTGCCCATGCCTATGTCCTGAATGGTATTGCCTAGCTTTTCTTCTAGGGTTTTTATGGTTTTTAGGTCTAACATTTAAGTCTTTAATCCATCTTGA
>NW_012116389.1:2477094-2495776 GCF_000951035.1 Colobus angolensis palliatus
TTATCTAATGAATTTGACTCTTAGTTTCCCCATCTGCAAAGTGGGATTAAGATATATGATCCTAGAAGGTATCTTGGGGATTAAGCATTATAACATTCCCAGAAGGGGAAGGGTTCTGTGCCACCACAGAGACAAGAACTGGTACTGGCTCCTCTTGTCCCTTTCATTCCTTGCTGAAAAATAACCCAGGGTATAATCCCACCTCCTTCCCCCAATACATTTCTGTCTCTTTTGGGTCCATAGGCCCAAGTGCCTTATGCCTGGTGCTGCTCCATCACTGCCCTCAGGCAGCCTCCCTGAGCTGCTCCTGTCCCTGGGGCAGGGCTTTGGTGCTGGGGGCCATCTGGAGGCAACGGGCTTTGGGGTTACACAGGTGGCATTGAGGGGTGAGTGAGGGCTCACTCTGGCCATGGCTGCAGCCCATCCTTTGGGGAACCAGCCCTGGCTCTTGCCCTGCCTGAGTGGTGGGACCATACCATGAGAGCGTCGATGAGCTCGTCATCATGCCGGCCCTTCTCCACCAGGGTCCCCATCTGGTTCTTGAGGGTCTTCACCTCACTCGACAGCAGCTTGTTCCGAGACTTCACGCCCTCGAACTTCTTTTTTAGCTCTTCAAGCTCTCTCTGGAGGGCATCCCGCTCACTGGCAAGTTTCTGTAATTAGAAAGTGAGGGCATGGGCAGCAGGGCTGTGTGGGACCTTGGCCACATCTGCTTCCTGGCTCCTACTCAATGGCAAGGCCTGGGGCTGGGGGTGGGGGTGCTTGTTGAATGCCACAGAGCAAGTCACTAGAGCCAGGGCCCTGACTCCCAGCCCAGGCCTCTCAGGGATATCAGGTGGCCAGCAGCCTCCCATCCTTGCCCTAGCACATGACAGCACTAACGGATGACAGCACTCCCCACCTCAGCCTGAGACACACACAGGCTTCCTAGCACATGAGAGGAAAGCCGCCGGCCAACTGCATGTGTCCTCCAGAGAGAACAGCCAGTGCTACCCCTAAACCCCTCCCCAAGCAGGGGAAAAGAGAAAAGCCATACTTTAGAAAGAGTGCTAGGCTAGGTTCCAACTGCAGTACCTTGCACCACCAGGAGCTAGAATGAGAAAGGTGGGTTGTTCTCCCACTTCCTCCATGATCATTTGGCACAAGCCCTGACAGCACCTTGCTTTGCCAGATACCAACTGGAAACTCACATGCAGCACGCATCTTCAGAGTTTCTCATTCACTCATTCCTTCATTCTCAAGCGTTTCCTGAGGGCCTACTATGGGCTTAGTATTGTTACAGATGCTGGGGGACAGCAAAAAGCAGAACAGTCCTTGTCCTCAAGGAGCTGATAATCCTAATGGAGGAGACAGATAATGTCAAATAGGGACAAATGCTTGAAAGTAGGAAATAGGAATAGTGAGAAGGATATGGTCAGGGAAGGCCTCTCTGAAAAGCAGAGGTTGAAGGAGATGAGGGGAAGAGCAAAGGCCCTGGGGTAGAAGGTGTGTGGCTGAAGCACAGTGAATGAAGGGGCAGAGGCTAGATTAGTCAAACCTGTAAAGACAAGATGGAGACATTGAGGAGGAGCTTGGGCAGTGGGTGACATCACCTGCTTGAGCCTGAGGGTGAACTGTTGCTGGAAAAGTGTTTTCATATCCTTGATGAAGTGAATTATAGAAATGCAAAACAAGTGAAACATGAACCCTTTGCAGGGAGGCAGCCATTACTCACCTGTAGCTCTCCTGCCTACACACTCCAGGCTCTCATAGATGCCTAGCAGAGGGAATGCATACAGGAAGCTCTTTCTTTCCACCCACCATTGCAGCTTATGGTCAGCCCAACTGTTCAACATAATCTGTTCTGCATTAACATGTAAGTCCAAGCTAGGTGCATTTCAAATCCAGCATTTCCAAATCTCAACTCCCTTTCTCCTCTTGAACCCACCCTGTCTCCCTTACCCACCCAATATACTCCCTAGCAGTTCTTTATAACTCTTCCTCCTCATCTCTCTTCCAAGTCCAATCAGTCCTTGAGCCCTAGAAAGTCTGTCCTCACTGTCCCAGGTGTCTGGCCCTTCCATGACAGTCCACTGTCTTGGCAAATCCTTGGTCATGTCTCCAGGATTACTATTCTGTCTTCCATTCCTCTTCCAACCCATTCCTCCTCTTGCTCCAACCATGTGACCTTTTCAAAATGCACAGTTGACCACCTCCCTCCACAACTTAAAACCCTTTGGTGGGCTGGGTGAGTGGCTCATGCCTATAATCCCAGCACTTTGGGAGGCCAAGGCAGGTGGATCACCTGAGGTTAGGAATTCGAAACCAGCCTGATCAACATGGTGAAACCCCATCTCTACTAAAAATATAAAAATTAGCCAAGTGTGGTGGCTTGTGCCTGTAATCCCAGCTATTTGGGAGGCTGAGGCAGGAGAATCGCTTGAACCCCAGAGGCGGAGGTTGCAGTGAGCTGAGATCACGCCATTGCACTCCAGCCTGGGCAACAGAGCAAGACTCCATCTAAAAAAATAAAAACCCTTTGGTGGTTCTCTACGGCCTTCAAGATACAGGCCAAAAGTCCTCGCTGGCATACAAAGCCCAGCAGGCCCTGCCCACCACTGGTCTCACTGTTTCCCTCCTCACAGCTGATGGTCTAGAGTGCTGGGAGGTGCAATGTGGTCATGGTCACAGCATTCCTAACACGGGGCCTAACCCAGAGTTGGTGCTCACAGGCAAAAGTCTCCTGATGAAAAGGCGAGGCCTCACTGTTAGGTAGCTCACTGCCAGGGCCACTAAGTGGGCCTGTTGTATAGCCTGCCTGCACCTCTTCATGCTGCTTCTGCTACCTTCTTTAAAGTGGGCCCTACTCCCCCCTCTCATTGCAAGTTTGGGGAGGCTAACTCATGCTCTCAAACCTTGAGGCAGGTATCTGAAACTTGACCAATCAAAACACCCTGTACAAACATCTTGGCCACAGTGATGGGTTCAAGGATGGCCACATAACCTGGCTAGCCCAAAGACACTCAATTCTGGGAATTTGATGGAACTATTGGGAAAGAGAAACACTTCGTCTATAGAGGCTGCATTGGAGGAGAGAAGCTGGGACCACTCAGGGTCCCTGTGGAAGAGAGTAAAGCCAACCCAGGAGAAGGTGCTGAGAGCAAGGCCTCAATCTGCACCTGAAGCTAGGCCACCTCTGGATTGTTCATTTACATGGGCCAATAACTTCTCTTTGTTGCTTAAACCTGGTAGAGTTAGAGTTCTGACACTCCTAATGCAGCCAGTGAGATGCGGCCCCTGGTGCTGAGTCCAGCCTGCCCACTTCTTTCATCAGCCTGGAACTTTCCCTCTTCAAGCCCCATCTAACCCTATCATACTTCTGGGGCTGTGGCCCTCCCCTTCTCTCTTTTACAATGAGAATTTCAGGCACAGCACCTCCAAAACAGCCAGGATGGGACCACGAAAAGTTCATTAAATGGGCTCACAGTGAGGTCCCAGTCAGGCAGCTCAGGTTGGTTTGACAGGACGTGACAAACATGCAGAGGTGACCCAGGTCCCCAGGTGTCTCCTGCCTAGAAGGGGTGGCTCAGACTTCCGACCACATGTGCCTCAGAGCCCTTACAGGCACCATCATGATCTCTCCTTCCTACATGCCTGGTTGACCTCCTCACTGGGCATGCGTTACCTCCAAGCCTTCCTGTTTTTCCCTTTCCAGGCTGCGGATCCTCAGCAGGTTTTTCTCCTGTGCCGACAGCTTCCTTGGGTGTGGATAGACAGACAACTCATCACTGGCTATTCCCACAGACTGGCTCCGGGACTGGCCCAGTTGCTTCTCAAGCTCTCGAACCTGAGGATGGTAAAACTCATCGTTCCACAATGGGTCTGCAGCCAGCCTCTACTACTCAGAGTGTGATAGGAAATCCCATGGACTGAAGATGGAACCACCTTTCTAGATCGCTGTGGTAGCCCCATCTGAGGAGGACTAGGGGTGGGGGACGATCTGAGCTGGCATCTTGAGCAACACATTGGAAGACACCAGGGAAGTTCAGCTTAGAAAAAAGGTGAATGAGAAAAATCACCCTATCTCTGAGGGGCTGTTTGAGGCTAGGAAGCAGACCTGTGGCCCCAGGAACCAGGGAGGGACAGGATAGCAGGTCTCAGTTCAAGAAAGAACTTCCTTATTTTAGGTATTTATTTATTTAGAAACAAGGTCTTGCTCTGTCGCCCAGACTAGAGTGCTGTGGTGCAATCATGGCTCACCTCTGCCTCCCGGGCTCAAGCAATCCTCCCAGTTCAGCTGCCTAAGCAGCTGGGACCACAGGCACAGGCAACCGTGCCTGGATAATTTTTGTTTGTGTGTATATATATATACACACACAAAAAGAGACGAGGTTTCACCATGTTAGAGACGGGGTTTCACCATATTGCCCAGGCTAGTCTTAAACTCCTGGGCTCAAGCAATCTGCCCACCTCAGCCTCCCAAAGTGCTGGGCAAGGAGGAACTTTCTAACAGACAGACCACCTAAGACTGGGTGGACTCCTCGGAAGATGGCGGTCACTTACAAGAGATACTGCAGAGGGGAAGGCAGGGTTTGGAAGCAGAGAGACTGGCTCAAAGCCTCACAGACTGTGTGACTGCGCACAGGTAACTCTGAATCTCAGTTCCCTCATCTGTAAGATGGGCCTAAGAGTACACCCTGCATAACACTGTTATGAGGATTCAGTATCATGAAGTTGTCTGAGCCTGGGAATCCTCTGAGGTTCTTCTTTGACTGACAAATCTTGGTGCTTACTCCAGATCAACAAACTAGAGCTCTAGGGGAAGGGACTTAGAATCTGCATTTTAAATGCTACAGGTGATTTTTAGGATTAGGTAACTTTGCAAAATCCCAAGATGGTCTAGGTGAAGCTGTCAATACAGCCTGGCACACGTGGGCCCTCAGCAAGTGGCAGGTAGATGTCATCCCACAGAACAATGTCCTTATCACCCTTATAACACTAGGGTAGAAGCAGACAACTCCTAGGATTCTTCTGACCCTGGTTTCCATGTCAACACAACCAAATGACAAAACAACGTTGGTAAACTTGAGCCAGGAAAGGAAGCACAATTTGCTAGGCTCCCTGGCAAAGGGCAGGAGCACAGCTTTGAAGGCACCCGTCAGTGCCCTCGTGTGGCGCTGTGAGGCAATTCTGTTTAATCATTAAAGAACACTGTTACCTTTAAGAATTTGACATACAGGGCTAGGCGCGGCGGTTCACATCTGTAATCCCAGCCCTTTGTGAGGCCGAGACGGGCGGATCACGAGGTCAGGAGATCGAGACCATCGTGGCTAACACAGTGAAACCCCATCTCTACTAACAATACAAAAAATTAGCCGGGTGTGGTGGCGGGCGCCTGTAGTCTCAGCTACTCGGGAGGTTGAGGCAGGAGAATGGTGTGAATCCGGGAGGTGGAGGTTGCAGTGAGCTGAGATCGCGCCACTGCGCTCCAGCCTGGGAGACACAGCAAGACTCTGTCTCAAAAAAAAAAAAAAGAATTTGACATACAACTTAATGACAATAATAAGGAAGTTGTTTTGTGCTTATTATGGTCAGGCACTATCCTAGGTGCTTTAGAAATGTTATTTTATGTCACCCCATTTCACAGGTATGAAGACGAAGACATAGGAAGATGAAGGGGTTTGCCCAAGGTCACAGGGTTGGCAGACCAGTGGCCAAACGTAAACTCAGGTCTCTCGAACCCCAAGGCCATGCACTATCATCTATTAGCTTCTTGGAGCTTTTTCCCCTTTATGTTGGCTTCAAGGATCCCATGGGAGACACTGAGGATAAAAGCCACTGTGACCCTTTAAGTCCCTGGGAACAAGGGTGATGTGCTTGGCAAATAGTGGAAATCACACACCTTCTCACATGTTTCTCAGTTTGAAGGCACAAAGGGAAAAGAACCACACCTAACTTTTATACAGTGCTTCCTCCATGCCAGGCCCTGTGCTGAGCACTTTACAAGTATTGACTCAATTCGCCCAACAATCCTGTGGGGTAGGCATCGTTATTATCCCCATTATACAGATGAGGAAACTGAGGTACAGAGCTAAAGGAACTTGCTTGAGGTCACACAGCTGATGAGTGGAGAGCTGGGATTTGAATCTGAGCAGTGTGACTCCAGAGCCCCTGCTCTTAGCCTCTTTTGGTATGCTCCAAAATATTCAGACAATAAAGAGGGAGACAAGGATAAGTTTTTATTGGGTAATTAAAACTTTCAAAAGACTACAAGCATCTGGACAAAACTGGAAAAAGTTTACAATTACAACAGTCACGCAAATTTACATAAACTAGGGGAAAAAAGATGCCTGGAGTTAAATAAATCAAACCAAAGGCGTTGGCATTTGTTAAGCTCCAGTGCCTGGCATGTGGTAAGTGTTATATAAGAGCTTGTTCATTAAATAACAAATTAAAATCAGGCTGGTTGGCGAGAAGGTAAAACAACAGCCCTGCACGAGTGCACTGTGAGACCTAAAGGCCTTTTTTGGGTACTGTGTGCTTAAGTCTCTAAGGGGGTCAGGGCAGGTCTTTCTGGGGCATTTTAAATCCTTTGTTCAGGCCAGGAGAAGTCTGGTGACTCACCCACCTTGCTCTGCAAAACAAGAATTTGTTGAGCCCGACCCCTCCAGGTCCCTGGTGAGGATAGGAGCTGCTGGACATTGACGTCTTCCCCAACCTCGCTGGCCAAAACCTGAAACAAGGCAGGGCCTTCAGTGTGGCCGAAAGAGAGGGCTCCACCAGACCCTGATGCTGCTGCATATTTAGAGGCATATTCAGAAGCAGCCTTCACCTACACAATCTTCTTCCCATCTCAGAGCATAGCCCTCAAAGGTCAGTTTACCATGTCCCAAGGGCAGCTCTCCCTGGGAAAGTGGTAAACCCATCATCCCTGGCATTTCTTGGCAATGCTTAGAGCAGCCAAGAAACTGCTGGCAATGCCCAGATAGGGCCCCTTGCTCTTGACATATTCTGGGATGACTGAACCACAAAGCTGACCAACACCTGCTTCCTTAACCCATTCACCTATCACCTAGAGCTGAGCTAATTCTAGCTATAGGAAATACATCGCCACAGGACCCTGGCCTCTGTGAAAAGCCACAGACAAGTGGACCTCTGAGTGCAGCAAAGGTGGGCTACTGAATGTCAGCTGGGGTGCTGTGGTCCAAGAAGGGCCCAGCTTTGCGGTTATTGAAGTGCAGCGCTCAGGCCCAACGTCAACGCTTTGAGGCAGAAACAATATGCTCCAGCTTGTGACCTGGGCCCCTCTGAAGCCTGTCACAGAAACCCGATCCAGCGTACCAAGTCTCTGGCGCTTGTTTCCACAATAGAACACTGTTTTGGAAATCTTGGCTAGTCTGAGTGGTTCCAGCAGGGAAGACAAATGCCAGAGAATTTGCTATGTAAATAAAAATAAATAACGAACCAGCTGGGCCTGTGTCCCAAGTCTGAGCATTTTCCTTTGAAAGGGTCCTTCAATACACAAAGAACCTCTTCATTTTCTGTTACAGACAGCAAAGCAGAAGGCAGGTGCTGGCAGGCTTCCAAGTAAGGGTGACATTACGGGGAGACCCAGGATCTACTGGGGCACAGGTTGTGCGGGGAAGGCTTAATGGACTCTCCCTGGGTGGATAGCACTGTCCTCCTCAGTCTAGAGCTGGGCAGACACCACAAGGGCATGCATGCTGTGGGGGTGGAGGTGGCAGGCTCAGGTAGCCAACGACTCCGCCCACTAAATGGGTATGGACCAAGGACTGGCGGGAGGAAGGACTGGATCTGGAGCCTGACCCAGAGCAAGCAGTGTGCTCACGGGGCTGAGCACTCAAGGCTCCAGAATGGAATCCACTGTGCCAGCCGTGCTCTTCCCAAGTTCAGCCCCAGCCACACAAGAAGCCCCAAGCCCTGGCTCTGAAAGACCTTCTGTGCCATCCGCAGCTCCTGCTTCACAGACTGGATCTGGTTGCGGAGGTCACTCATCTTCAAGTTGGTGGCTGCCAGCCTGTCCTGCAGGGCCTTCACCTCTGGGGTCTCCGGCTGGGTGGGAAGGATGGAAAAGTAGTCATTTATTGTCTACATGGGAATAGTAATCATAGCCCCCATTTATCCAAGTCTGTGCCAGGTACTGTGCTAAGTGTTTGACATGGAGTAACTCATTTAATCCTCATAAACCCCTGTGAGGTAGGTTCTCTTGTAAGCCCCTTATAGATGCAAAATAGAGGCTGGTGGAAGGTAAGTCCTCTACTTGGGCTATCTGGTTAATAAAGGTGGAACCTGCATTTGAATCCTGGCAGCTTAACTTTGGGACTGAGCTTTTTGCAGAGTGTTGCACACACACATGTGGGAGCATGCCTTACCGTAGCGGTGAAGCATCTGGAGAGAGCGGCAGGCTCCACACCTCCCAGACACTTCCTGGGTGTGGACCCTCTGCTATGCTCAGAGGTTGGCATCACAGCTAATCCATCTTTACTCAGAATAAAGAGGAAACCACCTTACTCCCAGAAGGCAAGCCCAGCGTGGCAGCAGAGCCACAGCATCCTAATTCAGGATCCACCTCTCCCAGATTCGTCAGCTTGGGCCTTGGTTTTTTGACAGCTGAGGGGCCTTGGGCTCTCTTTCCTAGCAGTGACCACTTTAATTTCCAAATGTTCATCTCTGTAGCTTGAAGAACTACAGCAACCATGAAAACTGCCTGCTGGAACTCTTAGCAGTGTCTTTTTTTTTTTTTTTTTAACCCAATGTTTTATTTAAACTATCTGGATGGAAATTTTTCTTAAACGGGCTGACTACCTGTCTGTCTTCAGTAGACACTCCTGTGACTCATAGATATTTGACAAAGGGACCTTCAGCCCATTCAAACCCCTTCCATAATGATGAAAATAAGGCCCAGAGAGGGGAGGTAATATGCCTTCAGGCATACAGCTGGTTAGGGTGACGCAGGTGGGATTAGAAAGAACACTGGTCCTTCCCCTGCCCTGGCTGACTCTTCCAATTTGAGCTGCTGCTAATGCTGGGCATCGTGGCCACAGGAACGTTGGTTGTCAGGCTGAGCATCCCATCGGGCAAAGATGCTGAGGCCCTCTGCTGCTGCCCCAACAGGGCAGAGCAGCTGAACTTCAGGAAACAGGGATGGTACTACAGTGGCTTTCTGACCTTTCTCTATCAGGCACAAACAAAATCTCCTGTGAATGCTAGTGTGAAAGACAGATCCAAGTATACTGGGTCCAGGAATTTCCATAGACCAGGAATTTCCAGAGGCTCTGGGCAGCCCAGCTGAAAACCACTGGCCAAAGAAACTAGACATGGACACCTGGTCCAGAAACCCTGGCCTCATCCAGTGTCCTCATCTATGGAAAGGGTATACAAATACTTCCCTGTTCCGCTTCCTCAGAGCACCAACATCAGGCTAAAGAGAACAGCCAACGTGAACAGAATGTGCCAGCTGGGAACTTATATGAAGCATAAGTGTATCTTTTTTTTTTTTTTCTGAGACAGAGTTTCACTTGTTGCCCAGGCTGGAGTGTAATGGCATGATCTCAGCTCACTGCAGCCTCCGCTCCCCGGGATGAAGCGATTCTCCTGCCTCAGCCTCCCGGGTAGCTGGGATTACAGATACCCGCCACCATGCCCGACTAACTTTTTGTATATTTTTTAGTAGAGATAGGGTTTCACCATGTTGGCCAGGCTGGTCTTGAACTCCAGACCTCAGGTGATCCAACTGCCTGGGCCTCCCAAAGTGCTGGGATTACAGGTGTGAGCCACCTCACCTGGCCATTCTTTTTTAAAAAGTATATTTTGTTCTGTGTTCTTCCTCCTGTCGGGCCACCTGCCATCCCTGCATACTCTGTTGGGTGCCTGCTTCTTCTCCTGTTAAATGTGTGGCTTTGAATCTGCCCTGGGTTGGGAAGCAACACCTCTCCACCCCCTGCCACGCCCCTGCCCTGCCTGTCAGGTCTCCAGTGCCATGAGTCCCAGTGGCCCTGACAGTGGGGGTGCTGAGAGCTGTGGGAATACATGTGCTTCCATATGGCTGCAGTGACCCTGCAGCATCTCTTTGATTTGCTCAGAGCATGGAAAAAGCATAAAGATTGGATCTGACTCTAGAACCTGGGCAGTGATGCCCTGTCCCAGTCTCATTTTCTCATCTGTAAAATGGGGATATGTAATGCCAATCTCCAGGGAACCCGTGAGGGTTGCTAGGACAATGCATGTCAAGGATGCCTTCTGGGGCAGGTCCTGATGGAGGGCAATGCTGGCAGGCCTAGCTTGGCTTGAGTGGGCAGCTGGCAAGTGGGCTGAGGGCCAGATGGTGTTCTGGAGAGGGCTGGATCAGGCCCCATCCTCCTGGCTTAGGCAGCTGAGCTAATCCTACCTCCAAGCCATTTCAGAGTTCTTTTTGCCCAGAGTGAAATTCCACAGGCTTTGTGGGGGACCTGGGTATGGGCACACTCCCTCCCCTACCCAAGGCTGTTTTCTTTGAGAAAATAACTAAAATGCAGTCCATGGGGAGCAGACAATGCCAATGCCGCTCACATCACAGCCTCCTGAAGCCCCAAGCAGAGGGAAGGGTGTTCAGCTCTACTCTGGAATGTGCTTTGGAGGCCTAGGGTTGGAATGTGGATTGAGCCTGCAGGCTTCTGGAGTGTGGCTCGGGCTTGGGCTGCCCTGAGCAGCCTAATGAGGGGAACACTGCTTTTGCTCTCGCTCTGATCAGGAGATGCCAGGGAGAACACGTGGTGCTGATGAATTGAAACCTGCAGTCCATCACACACTCTTCTCTCTGGAACCTGGAACCTCCCACGCTCCCTGTGGCCACAGAATAAAGTCAAAATTCCTGCTCCAGCTGCCATTCAAGGGCTCCCTCTATGGGTGACTTCACCCAGCTTTTTTGGCTTACATTCCCCTTTTCTCCCTTGTGAGCTCTGGGCTGCAGTCAAATGTTATCCAGCTGACACTCAGTTCACCTTCCCCATCTTCCTTCTCCAGTAAGGCCAACTCAGGGATGCCCTCCTCCGTCCCACCTTCTAGCTGCAACCTTAATGGAGGGTGGACTCCCCTGTGAGCTCAGAGCACAGGGGCTATCTCTGAAGGCCCTGTCCACATCCTGCCTTCGAATGACTCCTCATTCCTCCTCTGGGATTCTCCATAGACAGAGCCTCTGTTTTTGTTGTTGTGGTTGTTGTTTGTTTTGAGTCTCTGTTGCCAGGATGGAGTGCAGTGGCGCGATCTCAGCTCACTGCAACCTCCGCCTCCCAGGTTCAAGCGATTCTCATGCCTCAGCCTCCCGAGTAGCTGGGATTACAGGCGTTTGCCACCATGCCATGCTAATTTTTGTATTTTTACTAGAGATGGTGTTTCACCATGTTGGCCAGGCTGGTCTCGAACTCCTGGCCCCAAGTGATCTGCTGGCCTCAGCCTCCCAAAGTGCTGGGATTACAGGCATGAGCCACTGCACCCAGCCGAGTCTCTGTTTTTGATTCCCTGTGTCACAGGGCTTAGAAAATCCCATCAGGCTGAACAAGCAGTTTCCTATCCAGGGCAGCCCTAGTTGGGGATGTGGAGGTGCTCAATGTGTGGAATAAACGAGGGGCAGCTTAGCAGTGTCCTCTGAAGCCAGGAAAGGCCCTGAAGAATACTCAGTCCAGCCTCTGTAGAGGGCAGAGCCGCTTTGCTGCCTCCCTAGCAATGAGACAGGTTTACACAAGACTACTCTTGAGGCGGCACATTCACCCCCGAACCTGAGGGGCCCATCACTGCACAGTGAGGACTGAATTCTCCTCAAGGAAGGCACAGGGCAGTCTGATCCTAGTGTAGGCAGCAGGGAAGATAGGGCTAGAAAACAAGCACCTAATTGGGAGTCCTGGAGCTTGGCTGCCTCTCTCACCAACTGGCCTGGCTTCCTAAGAAAACCCTTGGTGAAGCCTCCTGGAATGTTCTTTAGACTCTGATGCTATTTACTGTCTGGTGTGGGGATAAACCAACCCACTAAGTCAGACTGACTTCCTTTCATGGAGCTGCAATTCCCACCTCTTGAGTTTCATGAACTGTCACTGGTTTAGTAAAATGGGCTCTGGGGAACAAGTGCCCATTTCCAATAGCCACTTTTACTCTGTAGATTTGGAGCTCTATGAAAGGGAATGTGTTCATAATATGAACTGCCCCATAAAGAACAGGATTCCACTGGGCAGTGGTGAGCTCCCTGTCCCTGGAGTAAGGTGGAGGCTGGATGTGTCCCCAGTGAGGATGCTGTACAGGAGATGGCTGGGCTGACAGTGGGCGGTCAGTTGGACCAGGCCTTCCTTCTTGATCCTGAGGCTCTAGTGTTCCAGGGTTCTCAGGCTCCTCCCAGCCTTCCTTACTGGAGGCAGAGTTGGAGCTACACCCTCCATGGCTTCCGACAGGACATTCTTGGCCTCAGGACATACACTTGGTACTGTTCTCTGACGTCTGCTCTGAGGATGCAGCAATGGTAGACAATGGGCACCTGGCTCAGCAGCGGGGTTGAGGGTTGGGGGTGGACCCCAGGTAGAGGTACCTACACATCCGTAGAGGAGGGGAAGCCCAGGCCCATGGCTGCCTCGCAGACTCCCGAGCACAGAAGAGAATTCATACCAATGCTCTGTCTCCCATCTGGGCCCTCGGTGGCTTGGCTCCTGCGTCGGTGGCCCCCTTGGCTGACAGCCTGGTCAGGGCTGTCTGCAGCTGAAAAAGCAAACCTCGTGCTTAATACTCTGCTCAGCGATTGTGCAGCCCAAGGAAAGCACTCTGGTGCCTTGTGTGTGTGGTTACCTATGTTGGTGGTGTGTCCTTTTAGCTCACTTTAGGATCATTAATGGAAGAATTCTCCTTTAGAAACCACTCTGGAATGGAGAGGGCTTAATTGATTGTCTGGCCCATTCCCTAATCGCACTATAAAAGCAGTCCAAGGGTTCACTAACAGCTTAATAAATAATAATGCTACTCCCATAATCTGTCTCCTGAAATTCCAATAACAGCCTAGGAGGCGGGGCATAAAAGAATGATGGATTTCAGGTTACAGATGAACAGATGAGGCCAGAGACACCAAGAAGCCTGTTGGAGGGCAACAGAATTGAATTTAAAATGCAGCACCACCATATACTGCGTGACTTGAGAAAGCCTCTTAACCTTCCAACTTCAGCTCTTCCAGCTACATATGGAGAAGCTAGGGAGGTTCCCTCTTGCCCATGCTGGGAGTCCTCTCCAGAGGGAGAATGACCAAGGCCCCTCACTTCCCGCTCCAGCTCCTGGATGCGATTGGTCAGCTGCTTCACCCTGGTTTTTGCACCCTCTGATTCTGCCACCAACAGCCGGTTCTTTTTGGATAGCTCCACAATTTTGGTGGCGACCACGTCTCCGGCTACACCAGCTGTCCCTAAAATGAAAGGAATGGTAAGGTCAATTAAAAACACAGGCATACACATCAAACTCATGTCCCACCACCAACAGCACCAGGGCCTTAAAAGCTAAAGCTGCTTGGCATGAATGCTCATGAAGGGGCACTAGTTTAGGAGGGTCATCATATACTACCTAGCAGCCCTGGGACCCAACTCCAATGAGTGGAAATGCAGCCACTCAGAGGTTCAGTATGTTCTAGGAAAATGATAAAAACAGAAAGCAGAGTTTTAATTCTGTGAGAGTCAGGTTTATCACTCCAACGCTTCATGACATCCTCAGTGACAGGATTACATCCATATCCCTGTAATTTTGCTGTGCCCTCTAATGAGCAGGATGTAGTCCCCTTGGGCCTTCTATGACTCTGGGCTGAACCATTTGGCTTGCTTTGGCCAATGGCATGTTAACAGACAAGGTGCAGATAAGGTAGAGGTTTAAAAAGCACTTGTGCAGTTAAACTCGCTGTGTTTGCTTCTGCCCTCTCCACAGGAAGAACATACCTGGCTGGCTGGTCTCAAGAATAGAAAAGAGACATGTTGAACAAAGTGGAACCAACCTAGCCAAGCCTGGCCTAGATCCGCCAATCCCCAACCAACCCCCAGATGTTTAAGCTCAATACATGCTTACTGCTGCAGAGATTATGTGGTTGTTTCTTACACAGAATTTGGTGGTAACACCTACCCAATAGAAAGGCATACATTCATTTAGCAAATATTTATTTTCCACCAAGTGCTGGGTCCTCTTGGTATTAGGGATTCAGTGGTGGATAACAAAGACTTATGGAGTTTACATTCAAGTAGGGAAGACAGATAATTTAAAACATCAAAGAAATAAATATGTATTTTAATATGTAGGAGGAATAAGTGCTAGGAAATACACTGCAGCTGGGCAAGGGGGTAAGAATGAGGGAGGTGATGCTATTTTAGATGGAGTGGCCAGGAAAGGCTCTCTGAGAAGGTGATGTATGAACAGAGACCTGAGTGAATGAAGTGAGGGCTCAAACCATGAAGAGTGCTCTCACCTAGGAAGAACATTCTAAGCAGAGGAAATGGCAAGTACAGAGGTCTGGAGGTGGAATGTGCTTAGAGTATCTGAGGACCATCAAGGACTCCAGAGTAGCTGGAAGGCTACTTGCAGTGGGCCAGGGAAGGAGGCTGTGGAAGCTGACTGAAGGATGTGAGTGGGGGGAAGTTGCATGGTATGGGAGCTGTGTGGAAGGCAGGCAGCGGGAGCTAGTCTAGCATGGTCACTGACTAGGTGGGTAGCCCTGACAGTCCCTTGCCCTCTGGAGTGCAAATCCCCCATCTGTGCAATGGCAGATGTGGTCAGATGGTCTGCAAGTTTCCTGAATGCTTCTGACACTGTAGCAGGGAGTAACTGGCAGTCCTATTTTTTAGTCCTACTTTTTAACATGACCATGATATGCCTCAGAACAAGATGAAGGGTGACAACTGGTGGAAAGCAAACAGGCTCTTGATAGCTTTCAAATCACCTCAGCCCAGGCTTGCTCCTGCCAGTCTGGGCGAGGCAGTGAGTGGGGCAACTAGGAGTAGCTGCCCTTGGAATCTCATGTCTGCTGAAGAGGACAAGAACACACCAAGAGAAAAGGCTCAGAACAGACTTGGAGCCCTGGAGTATCTAGAGGGAGACAGGCCCCATTCAGCACCAAGATGGCACACTTTGCTCCCTGGCTCCTTTAATAAGTTGTGTGTCAGGAGGGTGTCAGGGGTGGTGATAACAAAGGATCACTGTGAAAATCATGAACTCTAGCAGTTAAAGAAATGCAATTTCAGCAGAGGTCTAGTTCTGGTTAAGATGGAATAAGCACACTCTACCCTGTCTCTTTCGCTGAATACAATCAAAAGGCCTGGATAAGATGTGTAAAGCAGCTATCTGAGGGTTCTGGAAGTAAATGGTAGCAAGCATACTGGGGAAGGAAACTAGACCTAGAAGTACAAATGGTCCAGTGGTACATTTCCTCCCAGGACTCAAATCAGCACAAATTCTGGAACTGGCCATCAGAAAGAGGTCCAAGACAAGGTCTTTCTAGTCCAAAGAGCAGGAAGTGGGGCTCAGACAGAATGGAAAAATCCTCTGGGTATTTTTTTTTTCCTATTCTTTCCCAACCCTGTCTCCAGGCAAGCTCTACTGTTGAAGCTGCAACCCCTTGATAAATGGGGGCGGCAGTGGATGGGCAAACACAGAAATGCTAATTATCGGCTAAATAGAATAGTTCTCCCTTTGGGTTCTTTAAAATACATATAATAGTTGAAAGCAAAAAGTATAACACTGACCGATGGGATTTTCAATATATATAGATATAATACATATAAAAACTGCAATAGAAAGGGAGAGGTAAAGGGACCTGGATGATGGTAAAGTTTCTACGTTCCATTTGAAGTGGTAAAATATTATTTACATGTAGACTATGAAAAGGTAATATGTATTTTGTAATCACTAGATCACTTAAAAACTGTACAAAAAATACAGTAAACAAACAAAACCCAAAAGCAATCACTAAAAATCCAGCCAAAAGAAACCCATCTATCAACTCTCAGTAGCCTGTCACTTACAGCACAGTTTAAAAACATAAATGGAGGTCTGGCACGGTGGCTCATGCCTGTAATCACAGGACTTTGGGAGGCCAAGGCAGGTGGATCACAAGGTCAGCAGTTCGAGACCAGCCTAGCCAACATGGTGAAATCCCGTTTCTTCTAAAAATACAAAAATTAGCTGGGTGTGGTGGCACACACCTGTAATCCCAGTTACTCAGGAGGCTGAGGCAGGAGAATCACTTGAACTCAGGAGGCAGAGGTTGTGGTGAGCCAAGATCGTGCCACTGCGCTCCAGTCTGGGCAACAGAGCAAGATTCTATCTCAAAAAAAATAAATAAATAAAAACATAAATGGGCTTGTCAGATTTTCTCTCCAAAATGTGAGAATGGAAATCAGAATGGTGACTTCAGAGTGCAGACCGGATTTAAGTGGTTTTCAGGGACACTTAGAGCTGGCAGTCAGATGAGGCCATGACCAAGTCTGTGCTTTGGCAAAGATTGCAAGAGACAGTTAACAACGAGAGGGGCTGGGGAAGAGGGAGTAACCCCAGATCTGCTTCCCAGGTCGGCTGGGTGGAGATGTGTCTCCTGCTCCTCCTGGAGCCTATCAGCTTCTCTATAGCCTTGCAAAAGTGCAAGCAGCCCCTTCCACAGTTGAATCCATAGCCAGGCTGAGAGTGTAGGCTTCTTTAGCCAGGCTTTGTGTTTTTTGTTTCAGGCAGAAAAGGTCAAAGAATGGAGGGAGGTGCATTAGGCTACCATGCATCTTTAGGATACCAAATTCCCCTTTCTTTGTAATTCAGCATTGACTGACCAGAGCTTTGGTCCTATGAACGTACCTATCCTCAACTGCATTTACTCTCGAAGGCAAGGAGGGATAGTCTGGTAGATGTTGAGTCAGCCCTGTTGCTCTCTGTGATTGGTGACATCTATAATACTTTCTGATTTATTAGCCATTTAATTGGCTAACCATTGAATTGCTCAATGGGTGTATACATAACAGAGAACAATCAAGTCCAAAGTCCCCACTACATCAGCAGGGCAAAAGTCAAACTCATAACCACAGAGATATTGGCTCACAACCACAGATCAAAGGTCATTACCAGACCTGCAAAGCCAAGGTCCTCACCAGACTCATGGGGCCACCATGAGGTCTCCACCAACACAGCTAAGGTGTAGCCCAGACTTACATGGCCAAGGCCCAGCCCGGACCTTGTTGGTGGTTGGGTCCCATGATATCCTCCCATGAACAGATGACCTCCCTGTCTCATCTACCTTTCTGGAGCAGCAACAGCAGGTGCTGTAGACTTCATACCTGGCTCTACTGGGGCCTTTTTTTTTTTTTTAAGACAGGATCTCACTCTGTTGCCCAGGGTTCAGTGAAGTGGGGGTGATCATAGCTCACTGCAGGCTGCTGGGGCTTTTTTGTGTTCACAACATAACATGTGAGCCAGTATACCAAGGAGAATGGATCCTGCCAGCCCTTGAACATGCTGTGAGCATGATGGCGAACCCCTGTCATGAGTCCCATCTAGATCACCAACACTGCCTATGATGCTTGCCTGCTGGCCCTGCTGGCCCATTTTTAAATCCCTCATTGCTCCCCGTGCTCCCATTTTCTGGTGGGCTGGCCTCCCTGGGGCTGCTCTTTTCCTCTACCCTCTCCCTCACTTCCAGGACTCCTCTGGACAAACTTGAACAAAACTGACCCTTGGCATTCTCTTGGGCACCTGGCTCCCTAGAACCTGCTGTCAGCCCTGTCTGAAGTCCCTGGACTGCAGGACAAGGACTGTCACAACAATAGTGGAGCTACCTGTGAAGGCAAGTCTGTCCTCTTCTATTTTCTTTTTGAGGTGTTTGATTTCAAAGTCCCTCTCCGTCAGCAGCTTATACAATCGCCCGTTCTCATCCACTGTTTCCCTGAGCTCATTTCGAAGGTGTTCAATCTCATCTTCAAGCACCCTACAAGGCAAAGGCAGAATTAATCCTCCGCCAAGGCAAAGGCCCTGGTGGGCAGGGGTCAGTCCTCCACTGCCTAGGTGGACAGACGGACACACAGATGCAGACACACACGTGAAAGAAGAAAGGTTTCAATGTTGTTCATTAGCTGGCTTCAATAGGGAGTTATAAAAAAAAACCCACTCAGAATTCATATTTCTTTTAAGCATCCATGGAACATGCATAAAAATATATTACAGGGCTGGGTGTCATGGTTCACGCCTCTAATCCCAGCACTTTGGGAAGCCAAGGCAGGAGTTTATGACTAGCCTAGGCAACAAAGAAAGACCCTGTCTCTAAAAATAAAACAAACAAAAAAAATTAGCCAGGCATGGTAGTGTACACCTGTAATCCCAGTGACTCCAGAAGCTGAGGTGGGAGGATTGCTTGAACCCAGGAGCTTAAGGCTGCAGTGAGTTATCATCCTGCATTCCAGCCCAGGTGACAGTGCAAGATCCTATCTCTTAAAAAAAGTATTATAGGCTATAAAGGGAATCTTAGCAAATTCTAAATAATAACATTATACAGACTGTTTTCTCTAATGGCAAGTGACTGTTTTAGAAATCAATAATAAGCTGGGCGCGGTGGCTCACGCCTGTAATTCCAGCACTTTGGGAGGCCGAGACGGGCGGATCACAAGGTCAGGAGATCGAGACCACAGTGAAACCCCGTCTCTACTAAAAATACAAAAAATTAGCTGGG
>NW_012116389.1:2496146-2508289 GCF_000951035.1 Colobus angolensis palliatus
GAGGCTGAGGCAGGAGAATGGCGTAAACCCGGGAGGCAGAGCTTGCAGTGAGCTGAGATCCGGCCACTACACTCTAGCCTGGGTGACAGAGTGAGACTCCATCTCAAAAAAAAAAAAAAAAAAAGAAATCAATAATAAAAAATAGAAATAAAACAAGAAAACCCAAAACTCATCACATGTTTAGAACTAGAAAAACACCCTATACTCCTAAATTATTTGTGGGTTAAGAAGAAATCATAATACGTATTATAAAGCATTTAGAATGGATTGACCACAGAAACTGTATCAAAACTTGTTAAATGCAGCTATAATTAAGGCTCTAAGCTTCCTTCTATTACTTTAGTTGCATTTTACAAGTTTTGCTATAGCTCCTGTGGTACAGGCACACACACCCCTGAGAGATTTCAAACTTGCATTTACCTCTTCTCAAAGTTGTTTTTCGAGTTTGGCTCCCCTGTGTGGAGAAGGCTGAGACCATCTGAGACCTCCAAGGGCTCTTCTGGGTCGTCAGCTCTGCTTTTGAGGCTCAGTTCTTTTTCCCTCTTTTTCTCCATCTGCTTCTGTAACCGTTTGTGCTGCATCTCCTGCATTGCCTTGAACTGGAGCCGCAAAGTGTTCTGTGAGGCTTCATCTGCTGCCATCCTGCCCTAAGCATCAGAAAAGAAGCCTGAGCTGAAGCAAATTCCACACTGAGCCCTCAGCACACAGTCCACCCTGTCTGTGGCCCCATCCCTGAAGTTTACTGCTTTGCGTTGCATGTATGTCCATGCAGAAGCTTGGAAGCCCCAACCTCAACTCAGATCACTAGAAAGCCAAGGTTGAGCTGAGCATCCTCCCCAATTCCTGAACATGCCAACAGATTGCACATGGCATCAGAATAGTCTCCATTACTCAGACTCAACACTTGACTCTTGCCTGTCCCTTAAATCAATAGCTCTCAGCTCTGGTTGAACATTAAAATCCCCTAGGAACTCCTACATAGCAATGCCTAGGACCATCTCTAGACCAACTAAATCCCAGTTTCTAGGAATGGGGCTTGGCCATCATTTCTTCTTTTTCTTTTTAAATTCAGGTATAACTCACATGCAATAAAGTACATAAATCCTGACCACACGACTCAGTGAATCTTTCCATAGACATATACCTCTGTGGTGACAACTCAGATCAAGGTATAGGGCATTTCCAGTCCCTGAGCAGGCTACTTTGTGCCCCTTCCAGTGAATCATCCCCCAAGACAACCATTATTCTGACTGCTACCACTGAAGATTAATTTTGTCTGGTTTCTTTTTAGTCAGTCTATCAAAGAATAATTTATGTACAATAAAATATATCAGGTTGGGTGCAGTGGCTCATGCCTGTAATCACAGCACTTTGGGAGGCCAAGGCGAGTGGATTTCTTGAGACCAGGAGTTTGAGACCAGCCTGGGTAACATGGCGAAACCCCATCTCTACAAAAAATTGGCTGTGATGGTGCATGCCTGTAGTCCCAGCTACTTAGGAGGCTGAGGTGGCAAGATTGCTTGAGCCCAGGAAGTGGAGGCTGCAGTGAGCCATCATTGTGCCATTGCATTTCATTCCAAGTAACAGTGAGACACTGTCTCAAAAAAAAAAAAAACAACCCAAAAAACCCACCAATTTTATGTGTACAAATGAGTTTTTACAAATATATTCACCTGTGTAAATCACTGCCACCATCATGAGAGAACATTTCATCACCCCAGAATCCTCCAGGTGCCCTTTTGCAGTCAATTTCCCTGCCAATCCCAATCCCAATCCCAGGCAAACTATGGTCTGCTTTTGTTCACTCCAGTTTTGCTTTTTCTGGAATTTCATATAACTAGAATCATATAGTAGTTAGCCTTTTGTGTCTGGCTCCTTTTTTGCTCAGCACTACCTTTTTGAGATTCATCCATGTCATTGCATGCATTATAAGCTCATTCCTTTTTATTACTGAGTAATATTATGTTGTTTAAATAAACAACAATTTGATTATACATTCACCTGTTATTGGACATCTGAGCTGTTTCCAGTTTTGGCTATTATGAATAAAGCCGTTATGAACATTCATGTATAAGAAGGTATTTGTGTGAATGTATGTTTTTATTTCTCTTGGGTAAATACCTAAAAGTGAAAATTCTGGTTTATATGGTAAATTTATGTTTGACTTCACAAGAAACTGCTAAAATGTTTGCCAGAGTGGCTGTACCATTTTACATTCCTACTAGCAATGTATAGGACTCCCGGTTGCTCCATCCTTGTCAGCATTTAGTCTGGTCAGTCTAAATTTTAGACTTTCTCGTTAGTATGTAAAATGGTATCTCAGCCGGGCGTGGTGGCTCATGCCTGTAATCCCATCACTTTGGTGGGATGGATAACCTGAGGTCACTTTGGTGGGTGGATAACCTGAGGTCAGGAATTCGAGACTAGCCTGACCAACATGATAAAATCCTATCTCTACTAAAAATACAAAATTAGCCAGGCATGGTGGCACGTGCCTGTAATCCCCGCTACTCAGGAGGTTGAGGCAGGAGAATTGCTTGAACCCAGGAGGAAGAGGTTGCATTGAGCCGAGATCACGCCATTGCACTCCAGCCTGGGCAACAAGAGCAAAACTCCATCTCAAAAAAAATAAATAAATAAGTAGGCTAGGCACGGTGGCTCATGCCTGTAATCCCAATACTTCGGGAGGCTGAGGTGGGTGGATAACCTGATGTCAGAAGTTCGAGACCAGCCTGGCCAAAATGAAGAAATCCCATCTCTACTAAAAATACAAAAATTAGCTGGGTGTGGTGATACAGGCCTGTAATCTCAGCTACTCAGCAGGCTAAGGCAGGAGAATCACTTGAACCTGGGAGGCAGAGGTTGTGGTGAGCCAAGATTTAGCCATTGTACTCCAGCCTGGGCGAGGTTGCAGTGAGCCAAGACTGCACCATTGCACTCCAACCTGGGTGACAGAGCAAGACTCTGTCTCAAAACAAACAAACAAACAAATAAATAAATAAAATATAAATAATTAAAATAAAATAAAAATAAAATGGTATCTCAATGTGGTTTTAATTTGCATTTCTCTGCTAACTAGTTATGTTGAGCATCTTTTCATGAGCTTGCAGACCATGTGTATATCTTCTTTTGTGATGTGTCTATTCACATTTTTTGACCATTTTAAAATTGTATTAGACAACACAATTTACACTCACAATACAATCACTCACTGTTACTGAGTGATCAGTTTCTTATACATTCTTGATGTTTTGTCTGTTTGAACTTCACATAAATGAAATACTAGAGCACAGACACTGGAATTATTAAAAGCTCCCCTCATGACTTTAAAGTGTAGCCAGTGGTAAGCATCCCTGTCTTAAACCAACCTCAAGCCACATCATCTATCTATCATCCAATTGATCATAAATCTTGTTTATTTTCCATAAATGTCCTAAAATCTGCCCCCATGTCTTCATTCCCACTGATACCAGGCTTATAACCACCTTGGGGTATCTGCACTTGCTGTTACCTCTCCCAGGAATGTCTTTCCCCCAGACATCCACCTTACCTACTTCCTCTCAAATGTCACCTTATCACAGAGGTCTCCTCATACCCTATTGTAGAAGGCATCCCTGCCCTCACTCCCCATGCCCTTGCCCTGTTTCGTCTTCCACCATGGCACTGAGAGTCACCTGACACATTATATTTTGATTTGTTTACTTGTTGGCTGCCTCTTTCCCTCCAGCTTCACAATGGCAGGCACTGTGTGTTGTTCACTGCTGTATCCTCAGTGCCTATAGCAGGGCCTGGTATGTAGCCGGCATGGAATGAACATTTGGGGAACAAATGAATAACATTTGCTGAGGGACTAGTTTCTCTAAACCACAGTTTTGAGTCTGACAGACTCCTGTGCAAAAGCTTCAGCAGATGCCCCTTAGCCACAAAGCCAAGTCCAATGGCTTTAAGTGCTTTGGATGTGGCCTCTGTGTCCTTCTAGCCTGTTTTCCCTTTCATAATGTCAAGTTCTAGCTAGTTGTGTTGACTTGCTCCTCTGTTCCTCTACTGCCTTCTCCCTCTAAGGCTTAAATCTTGCTGATCCTCCTACACCCAGCATGAATACCATGGTCCTTTTCTGACCCTCCAGGAGGAATACTCCACCTGCCCAAACAGCCTCAACTGCTCTATCTGTACCTTCTCAATATACTTATCTCCATCTCGCACACAGGAGTGGTCCCAGAGCCTGTACCCAGCTACTCTTAAACTTGCTTCAATACCAAATCCCCAGGATACAATCTAAAAATGCTGATAACCAGGCCCCACCCCTAGAGAATCTGATTTAAATTAGTCTGGAGTGGAGACCAGGTGTGGGATGGGTAACTGCTGCCCAGGTGGTTTTAATGTGCTGTGGGCTGAGCCCAGGGTTTGGCAAAGGTCAAACAAAAGCAGGAGCTGGTGTTATGTTGAAATTCCTTACCAGGCAGCTCTGCCCAGTAAGAGAACTATAAAGAATTAACTCAGAAAACCTGTATTTTCCACATCCACACATTCCAAAAAACAGGTTTGGCCTTTGACCCGCTCCTAAGGGAGAATCTCTGAGCCCTTGGACCATCCTTCCCGATGAGAGTGTTTTTCTTCACCTGGGGGCCTTGGGCCATTCCAGTCCATGTTAATTAACAATGTGATTCATTGCCAGGTGCGGGGTAGGCTGGAGGCGGCTAGAAACTGAGTGACTAAGGTCAACTGTACCTATGTAACCATCTCCTAATAAAAACCCTAGACACCAAGACTCAGGGGAGATTCCCTGGCTGGCAATACTCCATGTAAGTTGCCATGAATTGTTTCTGGTAGAAGTAAGTACTGTTAACATGACTCTACTGGGAGAAGACAACTGGAAGCTTGCACCTGGTGTCTCCTGGACTCTGCCCTATGTGCCTCTTTGCTGATTTTGACCTGTATTCTTTCATTGTAATAAACAATACATGTGAGTATAATGGCTGGCCCAAAGGCTATATCCTCTGTTAAAAGACAAACGCTAGGCAGGCATGATGGCTCACACCTGTAATCCCAGCACTTGGGAAGGCCAAAGTGGAAGCATAGCTTGAGCCCGGGAGGCTGAGACTACAATGAGCTGTGATCGCCACTGCACTCTAGCCTGGGTGACAGTGAGACCCTGTCTCCAGCATAAAAAAAGAAAAACTTTAAACAAATCAAATTCAACAGAATTCAATTGAGCAAAGAATGATTCACAAATCTAGCAGCCCCCAGAACCAGAAAAGATTCAGAGTGACTCCTGGGCTGCCACCTAGTTGAATAAGATTTATGAACAGAAAAAGGAAAGTGATAAACAGAAAGTACAAGTGAGGTACAGAAACAACTGAACTGATTACAGCTGGCTGTTTGCCTTTTTTGAATACAATTTGAATAGCTGGCTGCCTGTGATTGGCAGAAACTCTGTGACTGGCATAAGAGTAGGTTACAGTCTGCTGAAATAGCTAGTTAGGTTACAGTTTACTATGTACAGAGAAACCTTTAGGCTGAACTTAGAATATATAAGAAAGCAGCTTTAGGCTACAGTTAGTTTAACACATCCCACAGACATTTTTGTTTGGCTCTCACAGAACACTATGTTAGGATTTGAATTTGTTGCCAACATTTAAATAATTGCAATTTCAATATCAGATTTCCAGTGTCAACAAAAGCAGTCAAACTCTGTAAAATATTTGAAGAGAAGTACTCTTTTTTTTTTTTTTAAGACGAAGTCTTGCTCTGTCACCCAGGCTGGAGTACAGTGGCGCAATCTTGACTCACTGCAACCTCCGCCTCCTGGGCTCAAGCAATTCTCCTGCCTCAGCCTTCCGAGTTGCTGGGACTACAGGCATGCACCACCACACCCGGATAATTTTTGTATGTTTTTGTAGAGACATGGTTTCACCACGTTAGCCAGGCTGGTCTTGAACTCCTGACCTTAAGTGATCCGCCCACCTCAGCCTCCCAAAATGCTGGGATCACAGGTGTGAGCCACCTTGCCCAGTCTGAAGAGATTTATTCTGAGTCAAATATGAGTGATCATAGCCTGTGACACAGCCCTCAGGAGATCCTGAGACCACGTGCCCAAGGTGGTCAGGGCACAGCTTGGTTTTATACATTTCAGGCAGACCTGAGACATCAATCAAATACATTTAAGATATATACTGATTTGGTCCAGAAAAGCAGGACAACTCCAAGGTTGGGAGAGGGGAGCTTCCAGGTCATAGACAGATTTAAAATTTTTCTGATTGGCAATTGGTTCAAAGAGTTACTATAAATAGGAAGGAATGTCTGGGTTAGAATAAGATCATTTGATCATGCAAATGAAGCCTCCAGGTAGCAAGCTTCAGAGATAATAGATTGTAAATGTTTCTTATCAGACTTAAGGTCTGTGTTGATGTTAATTAAATGTTGGTCAACTTCTCCTGAATTCCAAAAGGGAGGAGGGCATAATGAGGCATGTCCCACCCGCCGCTTCCCATCAAGGCCTGAACTGGTCTTTCAGGTTAACCTCAGAGTGTACTGGCTGAGAAGGAAATCCATTTAGATGGTTGGGGGACCTCTGAATTTTATGTTTGGTTTACACCAGCTTCTCTTACAAAAGTTTACAGATCTGGCAATGCTGGGCCCATAGTCCCACATGGACAGCAGCTGCTATGCAGAGTTCCTTTGGTGCACAATATGTTCTTTCCATTAAACCACCATCCCTGCCACTTCCAGATGCTGCAGCTGGCTCATCAGCTGCCCATTATCGCTGTACATAAATGTTGTTCTTTCTCTTAAACCTGCTGAATTCACTTTTATTTCCCATCAGCCACAGCAGATGCTTTGGGTTTGTGGCTCCGGTTGAGGATTAAGCCTGGTGGCATCTCAGGCAGGCTTCAGCCACTCCCTCTACCTGGGAGGCCTTCCTCCCAGGCCTCCCCATCCCAGCCCTTTACCTTCCCACTAACTCCCAGTTAGCCTCTAGGATTCCCCTCAGGGCACCCTGTGGACTCCCAGAATCCCTAGGGCACCCCTTGATCACTAAACTCAACCTCAGTGTATTATAATTATCTATTATTTTATTTATATTACTTCCCTTTACAAAGAGACCTCTTAAGGGCAGGGGTCCTAATATCTTATTTACTAATTCTCAGCATCTTGCCCAGAACAGGCCTTCAACTAACGTTTGTAGAATTGTCACTGAATGAATGAATACAGTAACTTGTAAAGCTTTTCTCCTTTTCCACTCTCAATTTGCACTTGAATTCACTGAGGAACTGGTACTCATTGAATGTACACTGTGCCCCAGGCAAATTACTGAACCTCTTTGCTTTCGTTTCCCATTTGTAAAATGGGACTCTGATACTTACAAACTTAACAGGGAGGTTGTGAGATTAAGTGAAAGAATGCATGGAAATAATTATCATTATCACTGTATGAAAAGTGGTGTTCTTGGCCCATTGAAGCCTCTGGGATAGACAGCAACGCCTGCACTGAGAGGACACCTATGGTCCCGACCGGCCCCCAGAGTATTAGTATCTAATCTATGCTATTCATGAGGCCAGTGGAGATTTGGAATTAATTGATCTGGGCTGTGGCCAGGGTGTCTATTTTTATTTTAATTTTTTTGAGATGCAGTTTTGCTCTTGTTGCCCAGGCTGGAGTGCAACGGCATGATCTCAGCTCACAGCAACCTCCGCCTCCTGGGTTCAAGCGATTCTCCTGCCTCAGCCTCCTGAGTAGCTGGGACTACAGGCGTGTACCACTACACCCGGCTACTATTTTTGTATTTTTAAAATTTCCCAGGTACGCTTAACGTTAAGCTGGTTTGAGAATGAGAGGTGTTAATTGCTCTGAAAGGCTGTCTGGGAAGAGAGAGGCTGCAGGAGAGACAAGCATCTCAGTCAATTTGAAGCTGAATGCAGAAGAAATTGGCCTGGGTGGGAAAGGGACGGTGCCTGAGTGGGGGGCAGAGGGCTTTCCTGCCAGAAGAGCATGTGCAGAGAATGTGATGAGTGTGGGGAACTATGAAGGGTTCAGAATGGCCAGAGGGCAGGGCACATTTGGGGAGGCACCAGAAGGAGGGTCTGATCTGCCCAGCTAAGGAGCCTGGACTTTATCTTGAGGCGCTGGGGATGTTCAGAGGGTGTACACAGGATCACCTTTGCCTTCCGCAGAGCTGGAGGCAAAGGGCCTAGTTAGGAGGGGGTCTCCGGGAAGCCATGTGGGCCTAAATCAAAACTGCAGCAGTGGAGATGGAGAAGGGGGAACAGGAATTGCTGCCACATAGAAGGGACTGAAGGCAGCTATGCGGAGAAGGAGAGGGGAGAAACCTAGGTGGTTTGGGTTTGAGTGACTGGGGAGATAGCAGGCCCTGACAGAGGAGCAGTTTTCCACGCTGCAGACAAGGTGGTGGACTTTGAGTGCTGGGTGGGCAGCTGGCTGGCTGAGATGCTGAGTGGGTCTGGGGTTCAGAAGGGAAGTCTGAGCTGGAGCCTCAGGTAGTTGAAACCTAGAGTATGAACAAAGCAGCACGAGGAGAAGGTGCAGAGTGAGGAGGTGGGAGAGAGGGAAGGAGAAGGAAGAGGAAGAAGAGGCAGCTGGAAGCAAGTAACAGCCTGACAGGTTTATCTTGCCTGCTGTCCAGAAAACCAATACATGGAAAACAGTCAGTTTTGCAGCAAAGAAAGAGTTCGATTGGCCAGTCAAGTGAAAGGAAGGAAGGTAATTCTCAAATCTTCCTCTCACTGCAGTGAGCCATGATTGCGCCACTGCACTCCAGCCTGGGCAAAAGAGCGAGATCCTGTCTCAAAAAAAAAAAAACTTCCTCTCCAAGAATATTAGCAAATTGAATCCAACAATGTATTTGCAAAATTATACCACATGACCAAATAGGAGTTACTTTAGGTATGCAAGGCTGGTTTAACATTAGAAAATCAATTAACGTAAACCTATCACATCAGCAGGCTAAAGAAGAAAAGTCACACAATCATATTAATAGACACAGAAAAAGCATTTGACAAAATCCAATGCTCATTCATGATAAAAACTCTAAGTAAACTAGGAATAGAAGGGAACTTCTTCAATTTGATTAAGAATATCTACCATCATACAGCTACCATCATACTTAGCGGTGAGAAACTACACGCTTTCCCCCTAAGACTGGGAACATGGCAAGATGTCCCTTCTCTCCACTGTCATTCAGCATCATACTAGAAGTTCTACCTAATGGAATAAGCCAAGAAAAGGAAACAAAAGATATACATTTTGGAAAGGAAGAAATAAAATTGCCTTGGTTGCAGATGACTGATTGTCTATGCAGAAAATCTCAAACAATCTATTAAAAAAAAACCAAAAAAAACCAAAAAAACCTCCTGGAACTTATAAGTGATTGCAGCAAGGTTGCAAGAAGTAAGGTTAATATACAGAAGTCAAATGGTTTCCCACATACTAGCAATAAGCAATGGAAAACTCAAGTTAAAAATGCAATGCCATTTATATTAACATAAACATTGAAATACTTAGGAATAAATCTTACAAAATATGTGTAAGATCTATACTAGGAGAAACATAAAACTCTGAGAAAAGACTATAAACTATAAAATTCTGATAAAATCAAGAACTAAACAAATAGTTATCTCATGCTCATGAATAGGAAGAATGAATATTGTTAAGATGTCAGTTCTTCCCAACTTGATCTATAGATTTAGTGCAATTGCAATAAAGAAATCTCAGCAAATTACTGTATGGATATTGACAAATTGATTCTATAGTTTATGTGGAGAGGCAAAAGATCCAGAATATCCAACACAATATTAAAGAAGAACAAAGGTGGAAAACTGACACTATCTGACCTTAAGACTTACTAGGCTAGGCGCGGTTGCTCACACCTGTAATCCCAGCACATTGGGAGGCCAAGGCAGGTGGATGGATCACCTGAGGTCAGGAGTTCAAGACCAGTCTGGCAAACATGGTAAAACCCCGTCTCTACTAAAAATACAAAAATTAGCCTGGTGTGGTGGTGGGCACCTATAATCCCAGCTACCTAGGAGGCTGAGGCAGGAGAATCACTTGAACCTGGGAGGCGGAGGTTGCAGTGAGCCAAGATCATGCCATTGCATTCCAACCTGGCCAATAGGAGCAAAACTCCATCTCAAAAAAGAAAACGAACAAACAAAAAAGACTTACTATAAAATGATAGTAATTAAGACAGTGTGGTATTGGCAAAGAAACAGACAAATGAATCAATGAAACCAAATAAAGAGCCCAGAAATAGACTCACATACATAGAGTCAACTGATCCTTGACAAAGAAACAAAGGCAATGATGCTGGAACAACAAATATCCACATGTAAAAAAGCGAATCTAGACACAGACCTTATGCCTATCACAAATACTAACTCAAAATGAATTATATACCGCAATGTAAAATGCAAAACTTATAGAAGGTAATACAGGAGAAAATCTAGCTGACCTTGGGTTTGGCTATGAGTTTTCATATATAATACCAAAAGGATGATACATGAAAGAAAAAAATTGATAAATTCAACTTCATTAAAATTATAAACTTCTACTCTGTGAAAGATACTGTTAAGAAAATGAAGAGCCCGGGAGCGGTGATTCATGCCTGTAATCCCAGCACTTTGGGAGGCTAAGGCAGGCGGATCACCTGAGGTCAGGAGTTTAAGACCAGCCTGGCCAACACGGTGAAACCCTGTCTCTACTAAAAATACAAACATTAGCTAGGCGTGGTGGCGCACATCTGTAATCCCAGCTACTCGGGAGGCCGAGCAGGAGAATCGTTTGAACCTGGAAGGTGGAGTTTGCAGTAAGCTGAGATCACTCCACTGCACTCCAGCCTGGGCTACAGAGCAAGACTCAAAAAATAAAAAAAAATAAAAAACAATAAAATGAAAGAAAAGAAAAGCCATAGAGACTGGAAGAAAACCTGCCAGACACATATTTGACAAAGGACTATATCCAAAATATACAAAGAATTCTGATAACTTAACAATAAGAAAATACCCCAGTTAAAAAATGGGCAAGGCCAGGGGGTGGCTCATGCCTATAATCCCAGAACTTTGGGAGGCTGAGGTGGGTGGATCACCTGAGGTCGGCAGTTCGAGACCAGTCTGGCCAACATGGTGAAACCCCGTGTCTACTAAAAATATAAAAATTAACGTGCCGGGCGCCGTGGCTCAAGCCTGTAATCCCAGCACTTTGGGAGGCCGAGACGGGCGGATCATGAGGTCAAGAGATCGAGACCATCCTGGCTAACACGGTGAAACCCCGTCTCTACTAAAAAATACAAAAAAACTAGCCAGGCGCAGTAGCGGGCGCCTGTGATCCCAGCCATTCCGGAGGCTGAGGCAGGAGAATGGCGTAAACCCGGGAGGCGGAGCTTACAGTGAGCTGAGATCTGGCCACTGCACTCCAGCCTGGGAGACAGAGTGAGACTCCGTCTCAAAAAAAAAAAAAAAAAAAAGTTAGCTGGGCGTGGTGACAGGAGCTTGTAATCCCAGCTACTCAGGAGGCTGAAGCAGGAGAATTGCTTGAACCTGGGAGGTGGAGGTTGCAGTGAGCCGAGATCATGCCATTGCACTCCAGTCTGGGTGATAAGAGTGAAACTCCGTCTCAAAAAAAAAAAA
Source organism: Colobus angolensis palliatus (assembly GCF_000951035.1). NCBI lineage: Eukaryota > Metazoa > Chordata > Mammalia > Primates > Cercopithecidae > Colobus > Colobus angolensis. Next base: position 2,507,789 of record NW_012116389.1, read on the forward strand.
AAAAAAAAATAATAATAATAAAAGCGGGCAAAAGATCTGAACAAACTCCTCAACAAAAAAGAAACACGGATGGCAAATAGACATGAAAAGATGTTCAGCATCATATATAATTAGGAAATTGCAAATTAAAACAAAAATGAGATACCACTACACATCTATTAGAATGGCTAGAATCCAAAACGTTGACAACATCAAATGATGGCAAGAATGTGAAGCAACAAGAATTTCCATTTATTGCTGGTGGGGATGCAAAATGGAAAAGCCACTTTGCAAGACAATTGGGTAGTCTTTTTCAAAGCTAAACATAGTCTTGCCCCGTGATCCAGTAATCATATTTACCCAAATGAGTTGAACCACACAAAAACCTGCACATGACGGCCGGGCGCGGTGGCTCAAGCCTGTAATACCAGCACTTTGGGAGGCCGAGACGGGCGGATCACGAGGTCAGCAGATCGAGACCATCCTGGCTAACACGGTGAAACCCCGTCTCTACTAAAAAAT
>NW_012116389.1:2509594-2521637 GCF_000951035.1 Colobus angolensis palliatus
ACAACAAATGACCTCTAATGTAAACTATGGACTTTAGTAATAACATACCAATATAGTTGTATCAACGATAACAAATGTACCACACCAATGCAATGTGGAAGATGTTAACAACAGAGGAAACGTGAATATGGAATGTATAAAGGAAATGTTTTTTGTTCAATGCTTCCGTAAATCTGCTTTAAGTCTATTAATTTTCTTTTAAAAGTAAAGGCTAAGCCGGGCGCGGTGGCTCATGCCTGTAATCCCAGGACTTTGGGGGGCTGAGGTGGGCGGATCACCTGAGGTCACGAGTTCGAGACCAGCCTGGCCAACATGGTGAAAACCCGTCTCTAGGAAAAGTACCAAAATTAGCCAGGCATGGTGGCCGGCGCCTGTAATCCCAGCTCCTCAAGAACCCGAGGCAGGAGAATCGCTTGAACCCGGGAGGCAGAGTTTGCAGTGAGCCAAGATCGCGCCACTGCACTCCAGCCTGCGCAATAGAGCGAGACTCCGTCTAAAAAAAGAAAACCAGTAATAATAATCAAAAATAATAAAGGCTAGAGCTGCATGGAAAGAACTCTTGGCTCAAGTGGGATTTAGAGCCAGGGAGTGGGAAGAGTGGCACCCACTCGGGAGTCCTATGAGGCAGCAAGATCCCACAGGCTGTTGAGTGCATAGGTGCCAGGGACCAGTGAGAAAGGACTGAGACCCCTTGCCCCATTGTTCTGCCACTTTCTTTCATTGTTTTTCTCTTCCTCTCTCCTTCTCTTTCTTCTTTTCTTTTCTTTTCTTTTTTCTTTTTTTTTTTTGAGACGGAGTCTTGCTCTGTCCCCCAGGCTGGAATGCAGTGGCGCGATCTCGGCTCACTGCAAGCTCCACCTCTCGGGTTCACTTTCTTCTTTTCTTTTACTGTGTTCTTTTCGAGTATTCTCAACAACAGCCTGAAGGCCTGGAGGTGTACGGGAGCCGCCCGCAGATGCCTAGTTTGGCGCCCTATACACTGCTAGCATCTACGTAGGGATGGGTTTGGGATGGGAGCGGGGTGATGCTCTGGTTCTACGGGCTGGAGTCCGCGCTTGACTCCCTCTTGCGAGTCCCCCAGCAGTCCTCTGGGGGCTGAGCCTGGAAGGGGAACTGGGAGATGGGGAAGTGCACGCCGCCGGGTCCCATCTCAGCGCGGTGCGAGAGGGCACCCCGGCAGAGGCCCAGCAGACAGCGCTTGTCAGGCGGACCTGAGTTCGAGTTCTGACTGTGCCATCTACGCTATGACTTCGGGGCAGGCAACCCACCCTCCGCGCCTCACTAACCCATGTACTGCATGGAAAATAAGCGTCTTCCTGGGGAAGAAGAGGGCTGTGTGTGAAGATTCAAAAGACCAAGGGGGAGTCCTCGCTGGGCGCCCGGCCAGTGGCAGCACGCTCGGGCTGGAGTTGCGCTCAGGATCGGGTCCGCGCCCCCGGCAGCTACCGGCTCTCTCCTGGCTCCGGCCCGGCCCTTCCGCCCTCCCCGGCACTTACAGCGGTCTCCCTCCACTTCTCACTTCTCTGACTGCCGCGGCTAGGTCACCTCCTCCGGACGCCGGCACGCGCTGCCCTGGAAACCGTCACCAGGGAAACCAGCGACGTCACTCGCGCGTTTTCAACGCGTCTCTACGGGGGCCGAGGGGGCGCCAAGAGTTCTGAAAGTGACAGAGGCGCTGAGGGCGCTCTGGGCTGGATTCAAACAGGCACCATCTCGAGTGCGCTGGAGATTTTAAATCTTCTGGAGTATATTTTTTAGAAAGTTTTGTGGACCAAACGTTCTATACAGAGATGCCCATTCCTCTCTCCTGCTGGGGAGTTAAACAGCGAACGATCTCACCATGAAATTTAAAGTAGCCGTTCAGATATATTTGAAAAATGTGAAACAGTGTGGGGAAAGGCCATGTTACGATGGTGAGTGAAGGAAGCAGGACGCAATATAGCAATGCTAAATAAATAAAGTTGCGTTTATTTCAAACCTGGCACTAAAACAATACCGAAATAGAAGTATTAAAAGTGGTTATATTTGGCCGGTGGAATAGCAGTGCTGTGTTTAGTTTTACACTTTAGAAGATTTTTAAAATAATGAACAGTATTTATTTTCATAGAGGAAAACACTTGCATTTTTTTTTTTAAACTGCACCTTCCAATTTAAGACATTACTATATTTCAGGGCAATATGGGGGTGGGAGGCAAATTTCTAGGAAAGATGATTCAAGGGAGTCTGTCTGTCTGTCTATCTATCTATCTATCTATCTATCTATCTATCTATCTATCTATCTATCTATCTATCTGATCTAATCTATCTACAGAGTCTGCTGTGTCGCCCAGGCTGGAGTGCAGTGGCGCAATCTCGGCTTATTGCAACCACCACCCAGGTTCAAGCGATTATCCTGCCTCAATCTCGCGAGTAGCTGGGATTACGGGCACCCGCCACCACACCCGGCTAATTTTTTTATTTTTAGTACAGACGGGGTTTCACCATGTTGACCAGGCTGGTCTTGAACTCCTGACCTCAGGTGATCCTCCCGCCTTGGCCTCCCAAAGTGCTGGGATTACAGGCGTGAGCCACCGCGCCTGGCCAAATATTTATCCAGGCCTTCATAATTTGAAAATCTTGGTAGTTGTTTTTCTATTTTTTTTCCTCATAAGGTGAATGAATACCCATCCCATAGACATGCATACATAAGATATGGCACTAGACTACCATCAGCACTGCAGGTGTAAACCCGAAGTTTTCTGATACAGGAAAAACGGACCTTTTCCATTGGTCTCCAGTTGCTGCCTAATGACCTGAGGGTGGGAGGCCTATAAATATACAGGCAGCAGCAAAGAGACAAGATAAAGAGTGGATTCAAGTAGATGTGAGCCCCAAAGGATTAGGGTCTTTTTATATGGTGTGTGTAGTGGGGAGTATTATTCGTTTACCTCATGACCACGATAGGACTATGTGGCATAGGAAAAGGAATAGCCAGGTCTACTTAGAGGGCTTCTGGAAAGCATGGTTCCTAGCAGAAAGCCAGGTTTTCATTAAAGTAAGAACATGCTATGAGAAAATTAGGGATGCAGAATTTCAGAACAGACATTCTAGAATGTATGTATTAAAAAGTTTGGAAAGGGGGTAACATTTGCTCCAGCAATCCAAGGATTATTTTTGACAAGGATATCATTTTTGCAGTAACCCATTTTTTCAAACCCAGGGATGATTTTCCTCTAGATGTGTTACTTTTCCACTGTCACGAGTAAGGCTCTCATGCCATCTTTTTTTCTGCCCAAAATTCTCTTGAGAATTTTCTTTAGTTTATAAGCTTGACATTTTATCCAAGAAGCTGGAGAATCCAGTCTGGGTCACCAGTATTTCCTCATGTGGAGTGTACAGATGTTTGTTAATTCCAGCCCACTTTATTTCTCTAACCAGAAGTATCTGTAGGACACTGCTCTGTGTATTTTGTTTGCTTTTTAATTTGAAATTGTATTGAGACTGTTTATAGAATCACATGCAGTTGTAAGAAATAATAGTATACTTTTCCAGTTTCCCACAATGATAATATTTGCAGAACTTTAGTATAATATTACAACCAGGATATTGATATCGATACAACCTACTCCTCTTAGATTTCTCCAATTTAACTGTACTTTTCTTTTGATTTATCATGTGTCATTTTGTGTATCCACAGCCATCAAGATACCAAATACTGGCCGGGCACAGTGTGGCTCATGCACGCCTATAATCCCAGCATTTTGGGATGCTGAGGCGGGTGGATTATTTGAGGTCAGGAGTTCAAGACCAGCCTGGCCAACATGGCAAAATCCTATCTCTACTAAAAATAACAAAAATTAGCCAGGGATGGTGGTGCTTGCCTGTAATCCCAGCTACTTGGGAGGCTGAGGCATGAGAATCGCTTGAGCTCAGGAAGTAGAGGTTGCAGCGAGCTGAGATCGCGTCATTACATTCCAGCCTGGGTGACAGAGTGAGACTCTGTCTCAAAAGAAAAAAAAAAAAAAAGATACCAAATACTTACTATCACAAGGAACTCTGTTGTGCTTTTATAACTATGTACACTTCCCTCCTTCCTCCTGTCCTAGTCCCTAACCCTTTATAACCACCAGTCTGTCCTCCATTTCTAAAATTTTGTCATATAAAAAATGTTATATAAATGAAATAACGCAGCATGTACTTTTTAGGATGGATTTTTTTTTTTTTTTTTTTTTTACTCAGAACAATTCCTTGGAGATTGTGTGTATCAATAATCCATTCCTTTTTATTGCTGAGTAGTTCTAGTATGAATGTACCAGTTTAACCATTTACTCACTGAAAGACATCTGGCTTGTTTCCAGTTAGGAGCAATTATGATTCAGCTGCTATAAACATTCATATATAAGTTTTTATGTGAACATAAGTTTTCATTCCTATGGAATAAATGCCCAAGAGTGCAAATGCTGTGTAGTAAGGTAACTGCATATCTAGTTTTAGAAGAAATTGCCAAAGCTGTTTTCTAGAGTGACTGTTCCACTTTACATTCTTACCAGAAATGTTTAAGTGATCCAGTTTCTCCACATCCTTGCCAGCATTTGATGTTGTCACTATTTTTATTTTAGTCATTCTAATAGGTGTGTAGTGATATCTCATTGTGGTTCTAATGTACATGACAGATAATGATATTGAACCTCTTTTTCATGTGCTTATTTGTCATCTGTATATTTTCTTTGGTGAAGTGTGTGTTCATATCTTTTGCCCAATTTCTAACTGTCGAGTTTTGAGAATTCTTTATATATTCTATATACTAGTCCATTGTTTGATATGTGGTTGCAAATACTTTCTCCGAATCTGTAGTTCATCTTTTAATCCTCTTCACTTGGGCTTTCACAGAACAAAAGCCTTTGATTTTGACAAGGTCCAATTTATTTATCAATTCCTTCTTTTGTGGATTGTGCTTTTGATGTCAAGTCTAAAACTCTTTGCCTAGCCCTGGGTCCCAAAGATTTCCCTCCATTTTTATAAAAGTGTTAAGAGTTTTATGGCCATGATTTATTTTGTTGTAATTTTTATATAAAGGTATGAAATTTAGGTCAAGTTTCTTTTTTGCTTTTTTGCCTATGATGTCTAGTTGGTCCAGCACCATTTGTTGGAAGGCTATGCTTCCTCCATTGAATTGCTTTTGCACCTTTGTCAAAAATCAGATTAGCTATCTCAACAAAACCCAATTCAAAAATGGGTAAAGGACTTCAATAGACATTAATCCAAAGATATACAAATGGCAAATAAGCACATGAAAACATGCCCAACATCACTAACCATTAGAGAAATGCAAACCAAAACCACGAGATACTATTTCACACCCATTAGGATGGATATTATCCAAAAGATGGAAAATAACAAGTATTTGCCAGGATGTGAAGAATTTGGAACCCTTATGCATGGCTGGTGGGAATGTAACATGGTATATCCACTGTAGAAAACAGTTTGGCGGTTCCTCAAAAAGTTAAACATTGAATTACCATATGATTTACAATTCCACTTCTAAGTATATGCCCAAAAGATTTGAAAGAAGGGATTTGGCCAGACACAGTAGCTCACGCCTGTAATCCCAGCCCTTTGGGAGGCTGAGGTACAGGACTGCTTGAGGCCAGGAACTCGAGATCAGCTTGGTCAACATAGCGAGACCTTGTCTCTACAAAAAAAAATAATAATAAAAAATAAAGAAGGGACTCAAACAGATAATTGTACGCCAATGTTCATAGCAGCATTATTCACGATAGCCAGAAGGTAGAAACAACCCAAGCAACCTTCAACAGATGAATGGATAAATAAAATGTGGTATATATACTCCATGGAATATCCAGCCTTAGAAAAGAATGAAATTCTGAATTCTGGATGAACCTTGAAAACATTATGCTAAGTGAAATAAGCCAGACACGAAATGGCAAATATTGTATGATTCCACGTATATTAGGTACCTAGAATGAACAAATTCATAGAGACAGAAAGTAGGATAGAGGATGCTAGGGAGTGGAAAAAGGGGGGAAGTAAAGAGGTTTCGGGGTTTTTGTTTTTGAGACAGGGTCTCACTCTGTCACCAAGGCTGGAATGCAGTGGCACAATGACAGCTCACTACAGCCTTGACCACCTGGGCTCAGCTGATCTTCCCACGTCAGCATCCCAAGTAGTTGAGACCACAGGCTTGCACCACCACACCAAGTTAATTTTTCTATTTTTTGTAGAGATGGTGTTTCGCCATGTTGCCCAGGTTGGTCTCGAACTCCTGGCTCAAGTAAATTGCGTAGATCTCCCAAAGTGCTAGGATTACAAGTGGGAGCCACCGCATCCAACCAAAAGTTATTCTTACAGGGCATGGAGTTTCTGTTTGGGCTGAAGAAAAGATTTTAGAGGTGGATGGTGGTGATGGTTACAGAGCATTTTGAGTATACTTGGTTCCACTGTAATGTACATTTAAAAAGGGTTAAAATGGTAATTTTTATATGTATATTTGCCACAATAAAGGTTTTAAAAATCAGCTGCGCATACTTGTGTGGGTCTAACGGCTTTTTTTTCCTAATCCCTAAATTAGATTCTCCCCACAGTTCCATATAGTTCCAAGTTTAAAGTGGGACCTTTACCCATGCTTATTTATCTCAATGATAATAGTCACCAAATATATTTCCCCTCACTGAAATTCTGTCTCCCACAAATAAGTAAACATAACATAAACAGTGGTACTCTTACTATGAGAAACAAAAATGAATTGAACAAAGTCAGAAGTGGGAATACCTGAGTTTTGACTCTGACATTAGTCAAGTCACAAACCTCAACTTTCTACTTAAAATAGTAATAGTACCTTTATTATCATGATAATCAAATAGGTCATGAAAGTGCTTTGTAAAATGTGAAATTCTCTTCAGTTATCTTTATTATTTTAGTAGTCATATATATTACTACAGATTTAGCTGTTTTGCCTGATAATGGAAGTAAGTTTTGCTACAGCTTAAAACCAAGGCCTCATTTGGCTCTCTCCATTTCACAGCTCTCATTCCAGACCTCAGCTTTGCAGGCCCCAAATCCAATTTGGTCATTATATCATGAGTATCTCTTGGGGCTAAACTTACACCAGTCACGTGTAACTGACATAAACCAGGAACACCAAGCCTCTCGTTTGTATCTATGGGTTGTGACCCATGTCCAGAGACTCTCCCTTCCCAGCATCAGGCACCCACAAAGCCAAAAGAGTCATCAGAAAGATATTGTGAGCATGGACTCAGAATAAACAGAAACAAACTGCCTGGAGATATTTTTGGCACAGGGTTAAGCCTTATTAAATTATTCCACTTCACAATCAGGAGCCCTACATAGATAAAAATTGTTCATTTTCTTCAGGTTCAAGCTCCTTCATGCTGGAAGTTCTGCCTGTACAATTTGCCATGGATTTGGGCTTTGGTAGCTACTAGCCTCCCAGAGTCCTCCAGCACATTTTGTGTTTAGCTTAACACCATTTGGCTACAGTAAATCTTATTTTATCCATGGAACTATTTTGTCTAAGATGTGTTTGTATAGATGTGGTCTCACTCATCATATGTTGACTTTATTAGAAAACTCAGTGTTCTGCCAAGATTCGTCAATTCTTAGTTCCAAGGGACCTGATAGATGAGATCTACCCTGGCTCTCCACCAAGCTTTCAGCACAAGGTTAATAATGTATTTGTATTTTACCCTCGTATTTCTCAATTCCATTCTTGGCTCACATCACAGTCTTTCAAAACATTTGGGTGAGTCACCTGATCCTAGTAATTATTCATTTCTCTCATTAACTAGGTCCCCAATGCCTTGTGCACTTAATAGTATTTAGTTTACCACTTTCACAGTAAAGACCAGTTGTATGTGGGAATCTCTTCAGCTTCCTTTCTATAAAAGCTGAAAAAGCTAGGTGTGGTGGTGTGCGCCTATAGTTCCAGCTACTCAGGAGGCCGAGGCAGGGGAATTGCTTGAGCTTAGGAGACAGAGCTGCAGTGAGTTATGATCATGCCACTGCACTCCAGCCTGTTCTCAATTAAAAAATACATATATATACACATCAGGCACAGTGGCTCACGTCTGTAACCCCATCATTTTGGGAGGCTGAGGCAGGCAGATCACTTGAGCTCAGGAGGTTGACACCAGCCTGACCAACATGGTAAAATCCCATCTCTACAAAAAATACAAGTATCAGCTGGGTGTGGTGGCCCACGCCTGTAGTCCAACTACTTGGGGAGCTGTGGTGGGAAGATCGCTTGAGCCCAGGAGGTTTGAGCTCAGGGGATGACAGTGGGAGATGGGGTTAACATTGACAGAAATGAGTGAGCTAGGAAGGGGCGCTGTGGAAGACAATAGATATGGTTGTAGACAAGGTGAGATTAGGTAAGGGGCATAACTCAAAGATGCGATGGCAAAATTTTAGTCAGTCCTAACACTTCAGAATTATATTCAGGATAGGAAAAGACCTACACCAATGTTGTAAGAAGCTCAGAATACTACTGCAAAGACCTGTTCTTAGGTTCCTCTGAGGGGATCAACCGGACACTGGCCTCCATTGTAGACTCACTTATTACTGCTGAATTTAGGGGGAAATTTTTCTGACTTTTGTCTTGCTAAACACAAATTCTTTCTTTTGCTTCATTCAGTGACTAAGGGGGAAGTAGACAAGGAAACTAGATTGTATGAGCAGTGTTAGTTCTTCCATGAACTCATATCAGGTAAATCATTCACTGATAAAAGTAGCAAACCAGTCAGGGTGCATGTCCCAGCTGCCTCTCCAAATTCCCCTATTCTTTTCAAACAGCTTTCAAATGGGACCAAGTGTATAAATAATATTTGGTAGTTCCACTCTGACTCGAGAACTTTAAAATACTTTATGTTCATTCAGTGTTGTTCTGGTCTGGTAGTTATGATGTGATAAACTATAGATGTATATGGGGATACAGCCTAAATTTCAAGTCCCTGAAACCGAGCAGCTGTTCCTCATCTGTGAGGCAAGACACATGGCCTACATGACCAATACTCCTTCCACTCCAAAAATCTGTGTGATTCAGAAGTCGAGTGTATTTAGGGGGCTTTCAAGTGTGGAGTGAAATTCCAACTCTTACCATCAGATGTCACTGTTGTTCATTAACTAGAAATTCGTACCTTCTAGGGACAGTAGGATCCTGAATATAGAAGCCCCAAACCTTTTAATTCTAAGTAATTCAACAAACACTGAACACTTATGTGTGCCACGTGCTTTGGATGGGAAAGGCCATCATGCCCTCAGACAACTGGAGGAGAGGCATGGAAGCAATCACACACACCAACGCTCCAACAACATCCAACATTAAGCCATGGACTCTTAACTCTCAATGAAAAATCAACATACTATCTCCTTAAAGTAGAACATTGTTTCCTCAGGGAAAATTTCTCCAACCCCAACCCTGGGTTAGGCTCACCCAGCTGGATGTTCCTGTTGCATCCTCTACCTAATAATTATCATCCTTTATTGTGCTGGGACTCAGAAATGAATACCCCAAAATATGATGCTTTGACATGCTGGACCAAATGAAGACACAGCCTCAAGGTCTCTCTGACCTCCTATCCCCTCCTACCCACCCCCTCCCCATCATGAAGCTGTTCTATGAAGTTTCCTTATCTGCTTAAAGTCTAGACCTGCCAAAGCGGGGAGAAATTACTCCTGGTCCTTTCCATTTTTTTTTTTTTTTTTTTTAGATGGAGTCTCGCTCTGTTGCCCAAACTGGAGTGCAGTGGTGTGATCTCCTAGGTTCCAGTGATTCTCCCACCTCAGCCTCCTGAGTAGCTGGGACTACAGGTGTGTGCCACTATGCGCAGCTAATTTTTGTATTTTTTTTAGTAGAGAGATTTCACCATGTTGACCAGGCTGGTCTCAAACTCCTGACCTCAAGTGATCCGCCTGCCTCGGCCTCCCGAAGGGTTGGGATTACAGGTGTGAGCCACTGCACCGACATGGAGTTTTCATTAGTTTAATTCATATTGCAGGAAGAGAGACAAATCTGTCAACACATCTGGACAGACTTAAACTATTACCTGTTCTGTAGGCCAACAGACTTTGTCTTAGGCCATCATATGTTCTCTAAGTCCACTGAATCCCCCTAAAAATAATTCATTATCCCTCAAATTGCCACATTTCCCCCATCTCCCCTTCCCCATGAAGGATATATAAACATCTGTACCCTATTGGGTTACTGAGTAATCATTCTGCCATTCCCCCATGATACACACATTAAAATAATTGCATGTTTTTTCTCCTAGTAATCTGCCTTTTGTCGGTTGATTCTTCAGTAAACCTTCAGAGGGTGAAGGTAAAGTTTTCCCTGGACCCCTACAATTGTCATCACTTAGTTAATGCCAGCCTTCCCTGCTAGACTATAAATTCTGAAGGCAAGGCTCATGTGTCTCCTGTGCTGCTGCATTCCCATAGTTAACACAGTAATAATGGAAACAGCAACCATCTATTGAGCTTACTAATGCACTGGGTGCTATGCTAAGTAAGCCCTTTACAATCAGTACTGTATTTAATCCCAACAACCCTAGGCCACTGATACTGTCCCCATTTTATAAACAAGAAAACCATGGCTGCTGGTTAGGAGTGGCAGAACCATGAACCCAGCTCTCATTCAATAAAAAATAGTATCACATCCATCCACTTGAACCACCTAATGTATCATTTACCATTCTTTTCAGCAAGGAATCCCACAAATTTCTCATGAACACTCATTAACATCTTAACCCTTCACTTGCTCTTCTCCCCCTATCCTCTGCCATTTGTCTAGATCAATGACTCTCAAATTAGTTATTTAAACAAAACCAAGAGTACTCATCAATTAGAAATGAAAATTTTCTGAAAATGTAGTGAAAACTGACCCAGAAAGGTCAATACCAAGACCTGTTAGAGTTATTGGACTTGATAAAGGAATAATTTGCGCAGCCAAGCAAAAAATCAAATCACTTTTGTAAGAAAAATGTCACATGACTTTAGGCTTCTCTATAGCAACACTTTAATATTCCAAAGAAAAATATGAACTGAGAATTGTATTATCTAGCCAAATTGTTTTTACTGTGTAAAGGCTACAGATAAACATATATGACATGGCAAAAATTTAGGGAAATTGTTCCATGAGTCTTTCTTAAGGAAACTGTTAAATCATTAATTTCAGCTGACCAAGAGATTACTGGGAATGTTTGAGTTTCAAATATATTTAAACTGTGGAACTAAGAAACGTGAGGATGACAACAGAATGTAAATATTGTAAGTTCTCAGAATGTAGAAATGATACAACAAAAATTGAGAGAAAAGGGAAAGTGGAAGTTCACTGATACAATGATAGTTGGGCACCAGAGCATATCAGCTAAAGCTACGCTGACAAGTCAAAAAGAAGTATAATCACATTTAACAGTACAAGAGTAGGTCAGGCATGGTAGATTATGCCTGTAATCCCAGCACTTTGGGAGGCTGAGGCAGATAGATCTCTTGAAGCCAGGAGTTCGAGATCATCCTGGCCAACATGGTGAAACCTCACCTTTACTAAAAATACGAAAATTAGCCTGGCCATGGTGGTGCATGCCTGTAATCCCAGCTACTCAGGAGGTTGAAGCATCAGAATCGCTTGAAGCTAGGAGGCGAAGGCTGCCGTGAGCTAAGATCACGCCACTGTACTCTAGCCTGAGCAACAGAGCAAGACTCCGTCTCAAAACAAACAAACAAACAAACAAACAATGTAAGAGTAAAATCCAATAATATTATTGACCAGAACTGGTTAATAGAGAAGGAGGGAAGAAAAAAATATGCTAGGCTTAAATATTCCTCAATTGGGAGGCCGAGACGGGCGGATCACGAGGTCAGGAGATCGAGACCATCCTGGCGAACACGGTGAAACCCCGTCTCTACTAAAAAAACACAAAAAACTAGCCGGGCGACGTGGTGGGCGCCTGTAGTCCCAGCTACTCGGGAGGCTGAGGCAGGAGAATGGCGGGAACCAGGGAGGCGGAGCTTGCAGTGAGCTGAGATC
>NW_012116389.1:2523145-2532179 GCF_000951035.1 Colobus angolensis palliatus
CTAAAGCAAGCTCCTCCAACAAGACCAAGACAGCATCTCTTCTTCTAAGGCTTAGGTTTTGCCCAGAATTCCCGATACATGGAATAGCCCATACCTAAAGAAAAAGAATGCTAGTTAAGCATTTCAATATTTTCTTAAATATTGAAAAATAAAAACCAGTTCATAAAATAGCTGAAAGTAGTACCATTGCTAGCATGGAATATTTACAAGGGGAACAAGACCCTAGGAAGCTTATACTCTTGCCTTCTTAAACATCTTAAATTTCTAAAACTCTTTTTACATACAGTAGTTTCCCAAGTAGCAAAGGGCTGGTTTGGCTACTTCACATATTACAATATTTCTTTTAAAGAACAATCAATATTTATCTGGTAACTTTGAAAGGAATCACTCTTGCTACATAATACCAGATAAAGTCAATGAATTATAAAGCCAATAGAAGCATGTAATACCTACACTAAGAATCTCTCCTTTAAAAACACAATAAAATAGCAATTGTATGTCTCTCCCAGATAACAGATGTTACTACCAACCCCATTTACATGTCTAGGCTCTTCAATGAAATTATAAACTCAGTGATTGACAGGATTTTTTTCATTTCTTTAAAATCTTAGTAGGATACATCATAGAAAAACTATGTCACTACTTGAATTATCTTCATTAATTCATTTTCTACATGAAAATAAGCGATATTCTCAAACTGCTAAAAGGTCAGCTAAAAATATTTACCTATTTTGATCTTCAAGAAATATTTCAATGAGAAACGAAAATTTGAAAATTTCCTGTAGGAACCTACCGACAGTCATTGCTCCTACAACAAAGCCTTGGGCTGCCACACGCATGTGGATCAGATGAAGGGACATTTTAGTATTTCCCCTGCTCTTCAGTTTGTATAATCCATATGCAACAATTGCTGCAAAACCTGCTATTCCTGTAAAACAAAGTAACAAGTATGTCAGACGCATGAGGAGAAGGGACCAAGATGACTTTACCATCAATCAATGTACATTTTATTATTTATATGAGGATTCTTTATCAGATCATTAATTAGCTAACATACAAATTGAGTTTTCATGTTTTCCCCTGTCAAAACAAAAAATCTTGAAGCAAACAATAGCAGATCCAAAAAGTCAGGATTACCTTTAAAAATGTGGGTTTGTGGGGCCAGTAGACAAACTCCTTTAAAAGAGTGCTAGAGAATTAACAGGAACCTAGATTATGATCATCAGAAGTGTGCCAAAGGTCTTGACTTAGAGAATGAATTTATTACATTTCCTCTCTGTCCTATTTCCCTCCCTCAAGGTAATCAGTTAATATACCAGAGACAATCCTACACATTACTACCACTGAGAAACATTGCTTGAATATTTCAAACATTGGAATACTGTACTGGGAAGAATATAAGTAAATAAAGGAAAAGAATAGAGTAATATTAGTTTCAGTTAAAAGGATTATGATCCTAGAGTTCTATACAGAGCCAAACTCTCATTCATTTTGAGGGTAAAAGCATTCAGGACATGACTTTGCATGTTTTCTTTTTAAGATTTATTATTTTATTTTTTAAGAGATGGGGTCTTGCTCTGTTGCCCAGGCTGGAGTGCAGTCACACAATCATAGCTCACTGCAGCCTTGAACTCCTGGGCTCAAGTGATCCTCTTGGCTCAGCCTCCCTAATAACTGGAACTACAGGAGGGCTCTCTTTCCCAAGCTGCCACCCAGGTGCTGATACAAAAACCTGGAGGAAAATATCCAGTCAAATAAAAAGAGTGAGTCAAAATGGACAGTTCAAGAAATAAAGACATAATGATTAAGATATAATAGTGAGCAATAAAGACAGGAAAATCTGTACTGGTTCCTTGAAAATGACTGGTATAATACAGAAAAATTAAGAATCTGAAATTAGGCTATGATTATTACAACAAAACGTGTGCTAAAGGTCTTAAGTTAGGGAATAAATTTACATTCATTTTAATACTGGAAATAGATGAAAAAAACACATCCTAGTTTGACAATGTAAAGAAAACCACCAGCAAGCACTATAAGAACAGCCTCAGAACTTCCAAATCATAAGAAGAAAAAAAAATTAGGGCTGGGAGCGGTAGCTCACACCCATCATCCCAGCACTTTGGGAGGCTGAGACAGACAGGTGGATTACCTGAGGTCAGGAGTTTGAGAACAGCTTGGCCAACAGCCTGGCCATCTCTACTAAAAAGACAAAAAATTAGCCGGGCATGGTGGCATGTGCCTGTAATCCCAGCTACTCGGGAGGCTGAGGCAGAAAGAATGCTTAAACCTGGGAGGTGGAGGTTACAGTGAGCTGAGATCACGCCACTGCAGTCCAGCCTGGGCAACAGAGCGAGACTCCATCTCAAAAAATATATATATACATATAAATAAATACATTTTTAACTAGTCATAAAGCTTTAAAATAATCTAATATAGTAGTAACATAAATGAAGCAAAAATTGTTAGCAACACAAGATCAGCTCTATTAGAAGATAACAAAATGGGAAAATATGTCTCTTTCACAAAACAACAGAATAAGAAGACCCAAACTAAAGCTACAGAATTGAACGGCACCATTAAATAACCTTACTTAAATTCTTAAAAATAAATAAAATTTAATATTTTAATTATAACAGAGGTCCCACATTCTTTCAAATGTCTATGAAGCTTTGACAAAACCAATCGTTTATTAGGCCACAAAGAAAATTCCAACTTCCAAAAAGGACTTCTTCCTGGCGACTACCATAAAGCCAAAACTTAGCAATCAAGACAAAAAACAGCCAGCCACACACACACACCCGCCCTCTAACCACTGAGAAGCTGAGCACCAATAACTACATTTGGAGGTTAAAGTAAAAACTGAGAGATTAGGAAACTATCAAACATTATTTGAAAAATAAAAACAGTACTGGTTCTTAGAACAAATAAAATTGTAAAACCTCTAGGAAGTCTGATCAAAGAGAAAATAAATATACAACATTAGGAATGAGAAAGTGGATATAATCACAAGTGGTAAAGAGATTTTCAAAAATAAGAGATGATTGCTCAGCCGGGCGCGGTGGCTCACGCCTGTAATCCCAGCTCCTCAAGAACCCGAGGCTAGCTTGAGCCCAGGAGTTCGAGACCTGCCTGGGTAATACAGCAAGACCCCGTTCTAAAAAAAAAAAAAAAAAAAAAAAAAAAAAAACCAAAAAAAAAAAAAAAAGAGATGATTGCTCTTTGCCAATTAAATTTGAAAATCTAGGTGAAATGAATGATTTCTGAGGAAAATACAAATTCCTAAATTTGATTCAAGAAGTTGTAGAAAACCTTTCTATACCAATAACCATAGAAAGAATTAAATGGGCAATCCATGCTTTATTCCCAAAAGATAAAGACCCAAATAGTTTTATTAACAAGGTCTAATAAAAATTATAAGGGCATTCTCAATTCATGTTATTTAAAGTATTCCAGGGCATTAAAAACATCCCAATACATTTTTTTCCAATATATTTCCCAAGAAAACAAATCCCTGATACCAAAACAAAATTAAGATAACACGAGAGGCTGGGTGCAGTGGCTCACACCTATAATCCAAGCACTTTGGGAGGCTGAGGCAGGTGGATCACTTGAAAACAGGAGTTCAAGACTAGTCTGGCCAAAATGGTGAAACCCCATCTCTACTAAAAACACAAAACAGGGTCTCACTGTGTTGCCCAGGCTGTCTTGAACTCCTAGGCTCAAGTGATCCTCCTGCCTCAGCCCCCTAAAGCACTGGGATTACAGGAATGAGCCAAAGCACTCAGCCTTATTTTTTATTAAAAAATGAAAAAGAGATAAGAAAAAAAGTTCCCTTTAAAGATAAGAATAAGTCAGGGATACATGTGAATACTGCTGTTGTTGCCTGGAGATCCTAAACAATTTTAAATCACATTAAAAAAAACTATAGGCATAATTTAGGAAGAAACACTACTAGTTTGCAGATCATCTAACTGTGTGTATAGGAAATCCAAGAGAATCAAATGAAACACAACTAGAGGCCAGGTGCAGTGGCTCATGCCTGTAATCCCAGTACTTTGGGAGGCCGAGGCAGGTGGATCATTTGAGGTCAGGAATTCCAGACCAACCTGGCCAACATGGCAAAACCCTGTCTCTACTAAAACTACAAAAATTAGCCAGGCGTGGTGGCAGGCACCTGTAATACCAGCTACTCGGGAGGCTGAGGCACAAGAATTGTTTGAACCTGGGAGGCAGAGGTTGCCGTAAACTGAGATTGTGCCACTGCACTCCACCCTGGGCGACAGAGCAAGACTCTGTCTCAAAAGAACAAAAAGAAACACAACTAGAACCAATAAGAAAAAAGATTACTTTGATGAATACATTAAAAAGCATATCTAGAGAAATTAAATTTCTAGACCTACAGAAAACAACAAAATTATATTTAAGGACACAAAAAGTTTGCATGAAAATCGGTAGATGCACCACATTCTAAGATTCCCATTCTCCCCAAATTTATAAATTCAATCTAATCCAAATGTAAAAATGAGACATTTTCCCCCATTTTGGGCTGGGCAGGCCAATTTTTTTTCTTTTCTCTCTTTTTTTTAGACACCTGGTCTTCCTATGTTTCCCAGACTACAGTTCAGTGGGTATTCGCAGGCATGACCATTATACACTACCGCCCTGAACCCCTGGGCTCAAGTGACCCTTCTGCCTTGGCTTCCTGAGTAGCTGCAATTAACAAACTAATTTCAAAGTAAACAGGCAAGCTCTATTTGAGAAGGTAGAATAGTGAAAGTGTACTGGCTTAGGAGGTATCTAAACATACCATTAAGTTTCTGGCAGACAGATCAAAGCAACAAAATAAGTACAGTAGTTCAGTAACAAACCTATGTTTCGTGTATGACATAGTTCACATTTCAAATAAGTGGGAAAAGAATGCAAAATAGATACCCAAATTACTGTGTTAGAAAATTAAGGTATCCATAAGGAAAAAGTATAAAGTTAGATTTTGCCTCATGTTATACCTACAAATAAATTCCAGATAGATTAGTATCTCAATGATAAATCAACAACATAAGGAAATACAGGAACCTAAGTAGTCCCAGGATCATGAAGGCCTTGCAACATATAAGAAAACATAATACCTAAAATACATAATTATAATTTAATTAGAAAAAGACAACCTAGTCGAAACAGAAACAAAAGCAAAAACAAAAAAAAAAAAACAAAAAAGCTAATTCACAGGAGAGAAGCCTGAATGACCAACACATATGAAAAGATGCTCAAAGAATGATAATATCTAGTGCTATTGAGAGTATGGGAAAACCAACCCATCACAGCCTATTGGTGTAAATCATTGTTTTGGTACAATTAAACATACAAGGATATTTAATTTTTACACACACACTCTTCCAACAGTTTGTAAAAGCAACATAATGGGAACAACTCCTATGTCGTCAATAGAGCAATGGTTAAATCAATGTAGGATTTATGTACTCCTAAGAAGGGATATGTATAAATGACAACCCATTAAAGAGCAGAAAATTTTATATTTGTATCTTATCCTTTTGAAATGCCTTTCTGCATATTTCATAATGTACCAAATGCGTAAGAACAAAAGTACTTATAAATGACTTAAAAATAGGTAAACACACAACACACTGGCAGGACATACGTGTTCAAATTATTTTTTACTGAGGGAATGTACAACCAAAAAATTTTAGAGATCTCTGTTACAAAACATTGTATATCTACAAAATTAATGATTCAATTATTAAAAATATAAATGTTCCTTTATGTATTGTTATAAAAAGATAATGAAAACAAGGCTAAAGAAAAATATTTCATCTAAAAATAATTATAAATAATAATTTATGGTAGTATATGGAGAAGAAAACACTGACAGACTGTGCAAACTGCTATTGTCTTTCAGAGTCAGGATCATAGGATATGGTACCTTTCTGTTTTATGTACTTTTGCAACCAACTTATTAATTATATGCTCAGAAGAAAAACTCCTTTGAGAGACTTCAAAGCCCTTTAACTTCTTGGACAGCCATCTAAAAAGATGCTCAGTAGTTTGTTAATAATGAAAAATTAGAAACCACATAAATTTCTACCAAGAGGATTATAATGTTATATATAATAGTAATTTATATCATATAAATTAAGTCATTAAAAGTGGAGCTCTGGCCAGGCGTGGTGGCTCACGCCTGTAATCCCAGCACTTTGCGGGCTGAGGCGGGTGGATCACGAGGTCAGGAGATCAAGACCATCCTGGCTAATACAGTGAAACCCAGTCTCTACTGAAAAATAGAAAAAATTAGCCAGGCGTGGTGGCAGGCACCTGTAGTCCCAGCTACTCAGAGGCTGAGGCAGGAGAATGGCGTGAGCTCGGGAGGCGGAGCTTGCAGTGAGCCAAGATTGTGCCACTGCACTCCAGCCTGGGCGACAGAGGGAGACTCCGTTTCAAAAAAAAAAAGTGGAGTTTTTAGGCCAGGCATGGTGGCTCACGCCTGTAATCCCAGCACTTTGGGAGACCGAGGCAGGTGGATCACCTGAAATCAGGAGTTCGAGACCAGCCTGGTCAACAGGATGAAACCCCCATCTCTACTAAAAATACTAAAAAATAAGCTGGTGTGGTGGCGGGCACCTGTAATTCTAGCTACCTGGGAGGCTGAGACAGGATAATCACTTGAACTCAAGAGGTGGAGGTTGCAGTGAGCCGACATCGTGCCATTGCACTCCAGCCTGGGCAACAAGGGCAAAATTCCTTCTCAGAAAAAAAAAAAAGTCGAGATTCAAATAACATAGGTAAAAACATGAGATAAAAATTATAATACTTATATGCATCTTAGTATGATCCTGAATTTGCAAAGATAAAAAAAGAAAAAACAACTGGAAAAAATATGTACATCAAAATGGTAACAATAGTTACATCTAAATGGTGGCATTAAAGGTCATTTTTAAATTCTTTGTACAATTAAAAATTTTTTAACTTTTTCTTGAGATTAGTTTATATATTATAAATTTCACCTTTCATCTGTTTTAAGTGCACATTAAATGAATTTTAATACGCCTGCAAGTCCGACCTCTGGGGTACAGGAGACTGAATAGCTAATTTCAGTCATGACTGACACCTCAATAAAACCTGGTTACCAAGGCTTGGTGGGCTTCCCTGGATGGCAAGACTTAGCATGTATTGCCACATATCATATCATCAGTACTGAAGAATTAAATGCACCCCCTCACCCTCTGGGACTCCCTGCGAAGGAGACACCTAGAATTTTGTGTCTGGTTTATCCTAGACTTCATTCTATATGTCTTTGTTGACTTTAACCTATATCCCATTGCTGTAATAAACTATAACTATGACCATAGCAAGCATTTTTGAGTCTTATGAGTCTTGGCCCAATAATCATCTAACCTGAGGGTGGTCTTGGGATTCACCAAAACAACATTATTCACTGAAATAAGACTCAATAAAATAAGAAGTCTCAGCTGGAGTGGTGGCTCACACCTATAATCCTAGCACTAGGCTGAGGGTGCGCGGATTGCTTGAGCCCAAGAGTTTAAGACCAGCCTAGGCAACATGGTGAAACCCTGTGTCTATACAAAAATACAAAAATTAGCTGGGCGTAGTGGTGCACACCTGTGGTCCCAGCTACTTAGGAGGCTGAGGTGGAAGGATCAAGAACCTGAGAGGTCGAGGGGTGGGGGCAGTGCGCTATGATCGAGCCACTGCACTTCAGTCTAGGCGAAAGAGACCCTGTCTCCAAAAAGAAAAAAAGAGTCTGAAAACATACAGAAGAATCATTGTGATGAGATTTATATTATGTCAATCTCAGCATATTTCAACAACATAAGAAAAAAATGGAAAATACATTCTTTCAGGATATGCTCAATGAACAAGTTTATCACATCTCTACCATATTCAAGATCACTAAAATGTCAGTCAAACTTACCAACGGGTACGAATGGTGCCTCCTTAGCTTTTCGAATAAGTTTGGATCCCTGATCTTCCTCATATGAAGGAAGGGAAACGCCTGTGTCTGTTGACATAGTGACTGCTTGAAGAATCACCCTGAGAAAGAATTTCTATGAGGTTCTGTAATTAAAAGCATCTGAACATTATTAAATATCTGGATGTATTTAAAATATTCCTAACTTCCATGAGAATCTTAGCATATGTTATCCATAATCCTAAAGTTAAAAAATATTTTTAGAAATTAACTGTATTTTTATTGTATAGTCACCCTCAGGGAGAGTTGTATACATTTATTCCCCCTATTGTTTTGCCGTTTCTCCAGTACAACCCATTCATTTTTAGCACAATGTTATTAAAAATAGTGAAAAATTTTAAATTGATGTTACTTTTATCAATTAAAATAGTAACTACTAATTTTCTGGCTATCTTCATCCTTAATCAACTATTTAACTTGACAATTTTAAGTTACCCAAACCAAACTGAGAACTCCTATTGAACCTTCAATATCACGTTGGAAATCCTACCTAGCACTTTTCGGTGTAGTTAAGTGCAGTCTTTATTGCTTTCAACTGCTGGTTTATTTATTCCAATGTGCTTCCTTGCTTCAGTTTTCACTTCAGATTAGTCTCTAATCTATTACAGTAATCTCTTATCCATGATGGTTGCCTCTGGGGGAAAGAGTAGTTATTCTGAACAGCCAAAGTTTCTACCTAGCTCATTATTTACTCATTTTAAGAACAAAGCTTTTATTTCAAATAATATTGGTAGAAATGTCTCCTTCATAGCCTTTTAGACTTTTTATGACCTATGATTAGTTTTTTTCTTTTTTGAGACCGACTCTCGCTCTGTTGCCCAGGCTGGAGTGCAGTGGCACGATCTTGGCTCACTGCAACCTCCACTTGGCACACACCGCCATGCCTAATTTTTTTGTATTTTTTAGTAGAGACAGGGTTTCACTCCTGACCTCAAGTGATCCACTCACCTCGGCCTCCCAAACTGCTGGAATTACAGGTGTGAGCCACTGTGCCAGCCTATGATTAGCCCTTTTTTTTTTTTTTTTTTT
>NW_012116389.1:2532229-2561883 GCF_000951035.1 Colobus angolensis palliatus
AGTGATCCACTCACCTCGGCCTCCCAAACTGCTGGAATTACAGGTGTGAGCCACTGTGCCAGCCTATGATTAGCCCTTTTTTTTTTTTTTTTTTTTGAGATGGAGTTTTGTTCTTGTTGCCCAGGCTGGAGTGCAATGGTGTAGTCTTGGCTCACTGCAACTTCTGCCTCCCAGGTTCAAGTGATTCTCCTGCTTCAGCCTCCCAAATAACTGGAGATTAGAAGTGCCTGCCACCATGCCTGGCTAACTTTTTTGTATTTTTAGTAGAGATGGGGTTTTACCATCTTGGCCAGACTGGTCTCGAACTCCTGACCTCAGGTGATCCACCTGCCTCCCAGTGTGGGGATTACAGGCATGAGCTACCAAGCCTGGCCCTATAATTAGTATTTTTAACATCACTGCAGCACAAAACTGAATTACCCTCAGGGTCTTCTTAATATCTTCTAAGCTTCAGATCTGCCTTCCTTTACATACCTTACATCCCCCAGGCTTCCCTTTAAAACTCTACCCTCTTTTTATAATTCCTTTAAATGGTATCCCAAAGGCAAGAACTAGCCTGATAGCTAGCATATGAGTAAGGGGACAGGGGTTAAAAAAAAAAAAAAAAAAAGATTCATTTTCATTATCACAGGGATCAAAGGCTCCTTTCCTCCTTTTCAATCATCTCAGTGAATAGCCTTTTATCACAATGAGGCATTAACAAATTCAATTTCATTTTAGCCACAATAACAAAATATACTTTCTTCAATGAACTATTTTGAATTGCAGTTAACTTTACCCACAGATAAAATAAGGGGCTGAAGCACAGTTTAAGTCTCTAATTAGTGCCAATTACAATAAACTTAAAAGTCTGTGCCCACCCTATCACCCATATAAAATCTTACTTTCACTTCTGGGTTTTTCATATGCATTATGCTCCCTTTGATAAAAATACCTCTCATTCAACACCTTGCTACTCAAGGGGAGTCAGTGGCAGTTAAGGTCCTCAACGAAAATGCAACTCCAGAGGTAGGGGGTGGTGTGCTTAGTTTAGAAAGTGAATTTATCCCTATAAGCCTCACCTTCATTGAGATGACTCAATCGTGTCATCTGACATAGAAGAAAATAAAAGAAAATTTAGATTGGACTTAGACCTTCTTTTTGTACTCCATTACTTGTTAATTGAATAAACTCCTAACTACTGAGCTTTATTATATATAAGGTTCAATAAGCTCAAGGTTCAAGATACTCACTATATATCTGAATAATACAATATAAACACTAAAGTAATTAATGGTTCAAAAATTAGTTTTTTTTTAAAAAAAGAGAAATCATGTAACCACCCAACAGGTTCACCTTGCTCGCTGGCTAGACAGAGCTGATTTATCAAGACAGGGGAATTACAATAGAGAAAGAGCAATTCACCCCAAGTCAGCTGTGTGGGAGACCAGGGTTTTAATTAGTCAAATCAGCCTCTTGGAGCATTCAGGGATCAGTTTTTGAGGAAAATTTGGTGGGTAGGGGAAGGCCAGTGAATAGAGTGCTGATTGGCTGGGCTGGAGATGAAATGGGAAGTTGAAGCTGTCCTCTTGTGCTGAGTCAGTTCCTAGGTAGGGGACATAAGATCAGATGAGCCAGTTTATTGATCTGGGTGGTGCCAGTTGATCTATCAAGTGCAGGGTCTGCAAAATATCTCATGCACTGATCTTAGGATCATTTTAGGGAGGGTCAGAATCTTGTAACCTCCAGCTTCACGACTCCTAAAATATAATTTCTAAGCTGTGGCTAATTCATTAGTCCTCCAAAGGCCGTCTAGTCCCCAGGCAAGAAGGGGGTTTGTTTTGGGAAAGGGCTGTTACCACCTTTGCTTTATTTTTCTATTTTTATTTTATGAGATAGCATCTAGTTCTGTCACCCAAAGCTGGAGCACAATCTCAATCTTGGCTCACCGCAATCTCTGCCTCCCAGGTTTGAGCGATTTGTGCCGTAGCCTAACAGCTGGGATAACAGGCGTGCACCATCATGCCTGGGCGATTTTTTTGTATTTTTAGTAGAGATGGGGTTTTGCCATGTTGGCCAGGCTGGTCTCAAACTCCTGGCCCTAAGTGATTTGCCCGCCTCAGCCTCCCAAAGTGCTAGGATTATAGACGTGAGCTATCATGCCTGGCTCTGTCTTTTTTTGGCTAGGTCCTATCTCTTTCACTGTCTCAGTTATAATTTTGCAATGGCGGTTTCAATCACAGTGTGATTGTCAATAGCCTAAC
This sequence comes from Colobus angolensis palliatus, assembly GCF_000951035.1. Taxonomy (NCBI): domain Eukaryota; kingdom Metazoa; phylum Chordata; class Mammalia; order Primates; family Cercopithecidae; genus Colobus; species Colobus angolensis. The sequence goes on from NW_012116389.1 coordinate 2,534,473, forward strand.
ACAGACAAGGTCGGAATTTAGAGAGAGTGATGTGTTTTAGCTAAAGGAGGTTTGGCACCTTTAACAGAGAAACACTTGAGACTGGCTTTGAAGAAACTGCATAAACGGACTGGATGGAGAGATTAAACACTGTAGACTAGCCTAGCCAACATGGTGAAACCCCATCTCTACTAAAAATACAAAAATTAGCTGGGCATGGTGGTGGGCGTGGTGGAGTGCCCGCCTGAAATCCCAGCTACTTGGGAGGCTGAGGCAGGAGAATCGCTTGAACCCAGGAGGTGGAGGTTACAGTGAACCAAGATTGCGCCACTGCACTCCAGCCTGGACAACACAGTGAGACTCCATCTCAAATTTTAAAAAAGAAAAAGAAAAATAAAAAAAAATCACGACCTTCTCAAATGGTAAGTTTATCACAAATCCTTTCATTTCCCTTCCCAACCCCCACATTCTAACCACATTATTTTTTATTTTTATTTTTTGAGAGGGAGTCTCTCTCGCTCAGTCACCTAGGCTGGAGTGCAGTGGCGCAATCTTGGCTCACTGCAAGCTCCGTCTCCCGGGTTCATGCCATTCTCCCACCCCAGCCTCCCGAGTAGCTGGGACTACAGGCGCCCGCCATGGCACCCGGCTAATTTTTTGTATTTTTAGTAGAGACAGGCTTTCACCATTCACAGGATGGTCTCGATCTCCCGACCTTGTGATCCGCCCGCCTCGGCCTCCGAAAGTGCTGGGATTACAGGTTTTAGCCACTGTGCTCAGCCCAAATTAAATATTTTTAAGAAGCTCTCTATACCTCCAAGCCTTTGCACAAGCTGATTCCTCTACTTGTGAGAGTTTCCCTCCCTTTCCATCCCCTTCAGATACTCTTTCCCAGCTAACTCCTCCCATTTTTTATTTTCAGGTTTGGTTTTTCTGTTTTTACACTGAGTCAGGAAGTTATTTTAATAGTTACAAAACTTTTTTTTTTTTTTAACAGAATCAGTATAAAATAGCAGTTGATTTCTCCATAATTATCAGAATTATTTATACTTGAGGTCTTGGCTAAGTGGGGTTGAAATCAACAAAAGGTCTTGGACCATTGGCTCAGAAACAATCCTAGGAAGCCCGCCCTGTTGACACCTGTCATGCTTAGCTCTTATGAGATGATCTGGTCCTTAAAAAAAAAAAACAAGGCCGGGCGTGGTGGCTCAAGCCTGTAATCCCAGCACTTTGGGAGGCCGAGACGGGTGGATCACGAGGTCAGGAAATCGAGACCATCCTGGCTAACACCGTGAAACCCCGTCTCTACTAAAAAATACAAAAAACTAGCCGGGCGAGGTGGCGGGCGCCTGTAGTCCCAGCTACTCGGGAGGCTGAGGCAGCAGAATGGCGTAAACCCGGGAGGCGGAGCTTGCAGTGAGCTGAGATCCTGCCACTGCACTCCAGCCTGGGCGATAGAGCGAGACTCCGTCTCAAAAAAAAAACAAAAAAACAAAAAAACAAAAAGTATCTCTCTTTATTCATTCTTTGAAGGCTTGAAGTGAATTCAGTAGCATTCATTAAACTCCTTCCAGCTCCTGTCATTTACCATTCTGACTGCATCCATTTCAACTTAGTCTGCTCTCTTCTGAGTTGCTTTAGCAATATTAAATCGTCCAATTTCTTTTCTCTCTCTTCTTGGAGGTTTTTTACTACTGCTGAGGTCTGGGCTATACAGTTTTTCAATGACTCTGTCCCTGCTGGCATGAGCTGCCATCAAAGACTCAAAGTTGTTTACAGGTTTGGCTGGCATCCATTTTCCCTGCAAAGGAAGCTGTTGGAACCGCAGTGTTTAATTCATGTACTAGTCTGTCATCAATTGTCCACATCACCTTGAGTAATTCCTGGAACTAGGCAAACTCCTCACAGTTCACACCACCGCTGGGCGCCACCATATTGGACTCAGGTTCACACCTTAATTGACCTCCTCTCAGAAATTAATGTCTCTTTAAGTTTGTAAGTGCTTTGGTTATGCAGTCCCATAGGATCTTGTACTTTCCTTATAACCCTTAAAACCATCAGTTTGTCTGTTTCTTTTGCTAGAATCCTTAAGTCAGGGGCCAATACCTGCTCTACTTGTATCCAACTCCACTGCCTGGTGCAATACCCTATATACAATAGGTACACTACAAATGTTTCTTGCATACATTTAAAAGTTACATTTCTCAACCACTGAAAGCATTCTTAGGTTACTCAGGAATATTGAGTGGAAAAAAAATAACAATCATACAGATTTGTAGAGTTTAATCAGTAAGAAAAATGCCAAACTATATGTACTTAAGTGCTTATTTCTTTTATGTTTCTTATATTGTTGAAAAGAGAAATAACGTGAGGTCTTAGTTCCTTGCAACACAGGGGACAAAACTATTATATACCACAATACACTTTTAAAAACTAAAAACTTCTGCAGATATAAAAGCATGTTTTCCCCTTTTTTGCCTGAATCATTTCTAAACTAAAAAATCATTTGGGAATTGTCTTTAAAAGAAAGAAAGTTGGTAGCCGGGCGTCATGGTGCACACCTGTAGTCCCACCTCCTCAGGAGGCTGTGGCAGGAGGGCTGCTTGAGCCTGGAAGGTGGAGGCTGTGGTGAGTCATGATCCAGCCACTGTACTCCAGCCCAGGAAACAAGCAAGACCCTTGTTGAGGGACCCAACAAACAAACAAAAACAAGACATAAATGGTTTTTAAAAAACAGCAAGAAAGTTGGTAGTTTTTCTTATAATTATCTCACATCTGGTTGACTCTAATTCTCCAATGGGTCAATGGAGCAAAAGGTTTTTCTTTTTTTTTTCTCCTTTCAGGAGGGAGGGGGTTAGTTGTCTCTTTCCTGTACATAAATCAAGAACAGAAGAAAATCTATTTCTCCGTTCTTCATTTATGATACAGACTCTCAAGTTTGTATGGATATGGCATTTGACCTGGCTTTCAGAAAATAGCACCTGAGGTAAGAATCAGGGTGTGGGGAACAAAACGGCCATTACTTGCTTGAAACGAGACGATAATCTGTCTGTGATTACCTTATGTGTACATTTCAGAATAAAATTAAGGATGAATATTTAAAAATCCAACACATATCACTTGTTATTCTGTAGTCCAAATATTATAGTTCCCATATAGTACATACCTAAAATATTCTATGAATACAAAATTTTGATAACTGTCTTTCTAATTACCACGTGTAAGTTTTCAAAGTATTCATGGTTTATAGCCACCTGAATTGAAAACTGGTTAAGCATCAGGAACAATAATTTCGAATCATATAATTTGAGAGTAACAAATCAGATGAATAATCCAGGCCAACAGCCTTATTTTACAGGTGGGGAAAAGGTTGTGAGAGGGTTATACCAATTGCTCAGTACAAGGAATACATGTCTGGTGGGGCAGGATTAGAATCCAGCTCTTCTGATACAGAGTCCTGGGTTCTTTTGATTGACAATATACTGCCAAAACATCAATCTTATGCTGCTGATGTAAATTAGATTAAATTTGCAGATAAGAAATCTGATTAGAAAATGTAAGAATCCATTACTCAACAGAAGCCCACGTTGTTCTTTGAATGATATATATAAAAAAGTCATGCCTAAGTTAAATGGAATCTTCTTCAGTTGACTTAACTCATCTAACAATTTCAATTATGATTTGAAAAGACTTTTTTCACTACACCACTGCCAGACTTTCCTTCATTATCCACCCACAGTAATTGTCCCAGATCTCTGTCAGAAAGTTGAATAGACGCTAAAAAAAAGGCACCAGTAACCAGATATTCAAAGCCAGTTTGGAGAGCACAAATTATTCTGTACGCTTAGTAAGACACGACTGAAGACCTTTCCACAGGGAACCTAAAAGTGGCATTAAGGGAAGATGAGCCGTCCAGCATCAGGGGACGTAACAGGCTGAATGAAGGATCTTTCTTCACAGTTATTTTGTCACGGCAATTGCTATCTAAAGCAATGCTGGCTTCAAACTTTGATTTTGCATCAGTCGCCCATCAGCCTGTTTAAAATGGCTGCCAAGGCCCCAGCATGGAGATCCGGATTCAGGTGGTCTGCGGCAGAGCTCGAGGAATTTTTACTTTAAGAAGCCCCTTCAAGTGACTCTGGTGCACAAAGAGAACCCCTAGTATACAGGATTCCAAATATGCGTGTCATGCTGGAGCTTCATGAACAGGTTGTCACCGCTTCAACCTGTTAGAACTTTCCATCCAAACCTGTCTTACTCGCAAGTGCTTTTGTACTTCCGGAAGCAGAGATCCCTGTCGTGGGGAATACTCCGAAGAGGGAAATAGCGGCTTCCCACTCCGGGAATTTAAGACAAAGGCGCATATCACTGCTGCATCATGTTGGCAGCTCCCAATTCTGCCCTCACGCTGTGCTTTGTAATCTCTAACCCGCCGACTCGGCAGGAGAAAAATTTAATTCGGTCACAGAAGCAACACACAGGGCCCTAGACCTGGTCACTTTCCCAGGGTGGAGGAAACACCAGGTCGGGGAGTAAAGCAAGATCGGGACTGGAAGGTCCTCTGCCAGTACGCCCTCCCCTCAGCCTCCCGACCTTCCTCGCCGCCTCTTCCTGTGACCTTGTCGGGACTCCGTGACCAGAGCGCTCGCCCTCTTATCCCGCCTCGCCCGCCGCTCAGCCTGCTCTTCAAAATGTTCCAAGCTCTGGGGACGCTCCCGCTCCTCGCTCCCCGCCGTCGGGCCCAGCCAACACTCTCCTACTCCCGCCTCTCATTACCACCCCAGCAGCGAGTCTTCCCCGCTCGGCAACAACTCACTCCACAAGCTTCTGCTCCATCTCCTCGCTGACTCCGTCTCCCCTCACCCTAAGGACCCCAGGCCTCGGCTCCCGACCCCTCTCCTCCTCCCATGCTCTAGGCCGGGCCTGAGCCCCAGCAGCTCCACCTCTCCTCCCTCATTCCAGACAGTGATCCCAGCCCCCAGACCCCAACCCCAACCCCTACCCCCAAAGTCCTTTCGGCCTGGCCAAACGCTGCCCCACTTCTTCCCGCCCCGCGGCCCGTGACCCTGGCTCACAGTCCCCCGTCTTGTTTCGCTTACCTAGAGCGACAAAACCTCTCACACACCAACCGTCTTCCGATCCCTGCAGTCTTAACCTGTCCGGCCGGCTTCTCCCCACCCACAACCGTCCCAGCCAATCAGAGGCCAGCGGCCGCAAAACGACGCGTGCGTGTGCGCGGCGGGTGGGGCAGTCCAGAGCCGGTCCTGGATTGGCTGGGGCGGTGAGTGCCGGCCCGCTACCCCGGCTCTAGCGTACTGGCTGAAACAGACGTGAGAGCTTGGCGCCCAGGGTTCGCGCCCGGGCACTTGAGGGGTTTTGGCTCCTGGCCCGGGGACTCCTCGGATTTCTCCTGCGCTTTTCTTCTCGGGCAGCGGGGGCGAGCACCGCGAACGCCGTGTCCCGAGTGCCGGCCGCCTGCGAACGCCTCACGGGCCGGAAAGGGATGGGGGTGAGGGGTTTCGGCTGCGGGTGAAGTGGGGTTCCCGGACCCACACGGGTCCGACTGCTTGTTCTCGCCGTTCAGTAACGAGATGCAGACAGACTGGGAAAGAATTTCTGCAACAGGTTACAGGGAGAAGGTCGGAGTAACTCACCAGACCAACTCAAAATTATTAATACAAGTTTTTCTAGTGCTTAAATACATTCAGTGCACTTACAAGTCGAAAGCCAAAGTGTTTCACTCAATCTAATCTTTAACCGTAATAGGGTCAGGTGTCTAGACAATTGCTTCAGAGCCTTGGAAATAATCTAAAGTGGGTCCCGGTACAAGCTGTGCAAGAACAACTCCATTATTTTAATTAAACTCCAGGGGCTGAGAAAGCCCAGGCGGGATCTTAATGGACTTGTCTTTACATTCTAGCCTTTCTGCTAAGGCACCAGTTCCTCCAATTCTTTAATGTTTAACTTATACATGCATCAGAATGACTGAGGCATTGGTGAGAGCTGCTCTGGTTGCTAACGGAGATCTGGCCTGCCACAATGGGAGCAGAGCTTGCCCTGGGGCGCCCGGTGCGCTGGGAAGACTGCGGGCTCTATCCATTCCGCTCCCAGGGCGGTTGTCGGTCAGGACACGTGTGCTGTCAGATCCCCCGTGGGATCCTTCCTGGAGCTTACATTATAATAGGAGGCAGCCAGTACTTGCAAGCACCGGGTCGCGGGAACTACGACCTCACCCAGGACCGGCCACCTTTCTCTCAGGAAGGAGGTGTCGGAAGCCCCGCGTGATAGCGAGCTTCCAGGGACAGGGCTTCTAATGTGTTTGTCAAGTAAATAATGAGTGACAGTCCAGCGAATTGTGGGTCAACGAAAAAAGTCGAACTCTTGGATATTGGAAGAGATTTATTCTGAACCAAATATGAGTGACCATGGCCCCTGACACAGCCCTCAGGAGGTCCTGAGAACATGTGCCCAAGGTGGTCTAGGCACACTTGATTTTGTACATTTTAGAGAGGCATGAGACATCAAATACATTTAAGAAATACATTGGTTTGGCCCAGAAACGGGGGACAACTCAAAGGTGAGAGGGGAGCGGGCTTCCAGGCTATAGGTAAATTTAAACATTTTCTGGTTGATAATTGGTTGAGTTTGTCTAAAGACCTGGGATCAATAGAAAGGAAATGTTCAGGTTAAGATAAAAGATTGTGGAGACCAGGGTTGTTTTGAAGTCTTGTAGAGACTGCTTTTAGAGACAGGCTGCCTTTAGACAGATATAGGCTGCCTTTAGAGACCATAGATGACAAATGTTTCATATTCAGATCTTTGAAAGGTGCTAGACTTTTAATCTCTTTCGGACTGGGGAGGCCTGGAAGAAAAGATCTAGCTATGTTAGTAGAGATTCTTTACAGATGCGAATTTTCCCCCACAAAGGACAGATTTGCATGGCCATTTCAAGATATGGCAAAGAAACATGTTTTGGGGTAAAATATTTTTATTTTCTTCCTTGTCTCATAATGTTATGCTAGAGTCAAGTTGGAAAGTAAGTCACGATATATAGAGTTAAATAAAACCCATTTGATGAGAATTTATGACTTGTAGGGCATGACTCCCCAGACCCCTTAGATAGGAATTTGGGTAAGATAAAAAAATCAGAGCTTAGTCCTCAGGCGCAAAGCATCTACGACTGCACTGTGGGGAAACCTGAGACTAAGTTAGAGTCTCTTGATATAACCACAAAACAAGGCAGACTACCAAGTGCTCTGTCTTACAGATAGGAACTAAATGTCATGGGCTCAGGATTTTGAAAATCATTCGTCTTATAATTAAGATACATGTAAGAAACATTTCATGTTATGGATGATTAAGAACTTCATACTTCGATTATATGGTAGCTTTCAGCTCCTTGAAGGCACATATTTTGTCTGGATGATCCTGGTATCTCCTTGAATGCTGCCTGTGTGCTCAATAGAAATTCAATAATGGTAAATGAAGAAAGATGTAAATGCTGCAAGAACTGGAGGGTTTAAAAGATAAGTAGGGATAGTCAGGAACTTGTTTAGGATGAACCCCACTGCCTTTGATATGAAAGTCAACCAGAAGTCGTTAGTCTCTTGATTCTGTAAACACAAAGGCTAATAGCAGCAGTGACCAAAGCATATTCATTCCTGAAGGGAATGTATATGCCTCAAAATAATGTCAGCTAACTTGTTGATTTCCAGAGAATAAGATTTACCGCCCCATCAGCGGAGAGCAACTAGTTGGCAACATACTAGACATGACCTTGTGCTTGATTTCTCAAAATGTCACTTCTTTCACTTGTAAAATGGGGGGTAACACTAATGATGGTTAAAGAGGAAATATATGTAGCATGTTAGTCCCATGCTTGGCATGAAAAATGTTAGCTATTGCTTTAAAAATTCCTTGCTGTGTACTGTGCAAAAAGAGTCAGACCTTGCCCTGGAAGCTGAAAGGATAAGAACCTTTTAAACCAATTACTACTGAGGGCTCCCAATCCAGACCCCGAAAGAGGGTTCTTGGATCTCCTGCAGGAAAGAATTGTAGACGAATCCATAGAGTACAGTGAAGACAAGCTTATTAGGAAAGTAAAGGAATAAAAGAATGTCTACTCTATAGGCAGAGTAGCCCCAAGGGCTGCTGGTTGCCTGTTTTTATGGTGATTTCTTGATTGTATGCTAAACAAAGGGTGGATTTTTTCATGCCTCTCCTTTTTAGACCATATAGGGTAACTTCCTGATGTTGCCATGGCATCTGTAAAATGTCATGGTGCTGGTGGGAGTGTAGCAGTGAGGATGACCAGAGGTCATTCTCGTAGCCATCTTGGTTTTGGTGGGTTTTAGCTGGCTTCTTTACTGCAACCTGTTTTATCAGCAAGGTCTCTATGACCTGTATCTTGCGCCAATCTCCCATCTCATCCTGTGACTTAGAATGCCTAACCTTCTATCTCATCCTGTGACTTAGAATGCATAACTCTCTGGGAATGCAGTCCAGTAGGTCTCAGCGTTATCTTACCTAGCCCCTATTCAAGATGGAGTTGCTCTGGTTCAAACATCTCTGACATGATGATTGGTATGAAGGTCAAATAACTAGTAAGTAATAGAGATAGAGGACTGTAAACTAGGAATTTTGATTCCACTATATTTTAAGAATATAGTGTTGTAGCAGGACAAGCCTCAGACAAAACTCCTCAGACACCGAGGTAAAGAAGGAAGGGGTTTATTTGGCCGGGAGCATCAGCAAGACTCCTGTCTCAAGAGCCAAGCTCCCCGAGTAAGCAATTCCTTTCCCTTTTAAGGGCTCACAACTCTAAGGGGGTCTGCGTGAGAGGGTCGTGATGGATTGAGCAAGCAGGGGATATGTGACTGGAGGCTGCATGCACTGGTAATCAGTTCGGAACAGAACAGGACAGGGATTTTCACGGTGCTTTTCCATACAATGTGTGGAATTTATAGATAACATAACTAGTTAGGTCAGGAGTCGATCTTTAACTACTAGGCTGAGGGCATGGCTCATACCAGGCTGTCTGCCTGTGGATTTCATTTCTGCCTTTTAGTTTTTACTTCTTTCTTTGGAGGCAGAAATTGGGCATAAGATAATATGAGAGGTGGTGTCCTCCCTTAGTATCGCTCAACAGCAAGTGCTTTTTAAGACATAGAAAGGAAATACATTTTTATATATAAGCTGGACTCTTTATTCATAATATTAAAAAAATAAGAATTTAGACAAATTGTAGGATGACAGATCCACATAGATAATTTAAGGAAAGTTAGATATGCACTGTATGGCTACAACTGCATGGAAGATGCACATTTGTCCCCAAAAATCTCTTTATTAAGGCTACTGTTACACACGACTTGGCAGAATTGTCATTAGTCTGACCCAGTTTGAAATGACGATTGAATTTAGGAGAAAAAAGGCTCATCTTTTGACAAAAGTGTACCAGCCCTGTCAGTTTAAGGGAGAAAATATAAACAGAGGCGGTACAGGGGTGGAAAGGGATGATCCCTTTCTTTCCCATCATAAGCGTTGCAGCCAACACTCCTATAACAAAAAACTGGTTAACAAGAGAAAATTACTAGCCTGGGCAATGTGGCAAAACCCTGTCTCTACAGAAAATACAAAATTAGCTGGGTGCAATGGTGTGCCTCTGTAGTCCCAGCTACTTGGAAGGCTGAGGTGAGCAGATCACTTGAGCCTGGGAGGTCAAGGCTGCAGTAAGCCAAGATTGCGCCACTGCACTCAGCCTAGGCCACAGAGTGAGACCCTGTCTCAAACAAGAAAAGACAAAAACAAAACAAAAACAAGAGAAAAACATTATAAATGTACTGTATTTGATCAAGGTTTGTTTTGTTTGTTTGTTTGTTTGTTCTTGAGACAGGGTCTTGCTCTGTCACCAGGCTGGAGTGGAGTGGCATGATCTTGGCTCACTGCAACCCCCTCCGCCTTCTGGGTTCAAGCGATTCTCCTGCCTCAGCCACCCAAGTACCTGGGACTACAGGCGTGTGCCACCATGCCTGGCTGATTTTTTGTATTTTAGTAGAAACAGGATTTCACCATGTTGGACAGGATGGTCTTGATCTCCTGACTTCATGATCTGCCTTCCTCGGCCTCCCATTGATCAAGTTTTTACATGATGCAGGAGCCTTCAGAGTGAAGACCCAAAGAAACAGGTGACTCTTATCTGATTATATGCTTAGGTTTGATGAAACAGGAACAGTCGTGTAGAAATGTGATTGGACAACAAAGGATATGACCTAATGGTAATAGAAAACCTAGCAAGACCTGTCTGTTCAGATTCTTGAACTTTCTTTCTATTGTAGCATTTCGCTTTTCACGATACAGTACAGGATCCTTTCTGGAATGGAGGTCTTATGAGCTACTATTGAACAAGGTAGGTGAGAGAATTTCTTTACAGCCAATTCTTAGACAAAAAGTTGGGGAAGCGGTCAAGCACAGTGGCTCACACCTGTAATCCCAGCACTTTGGGAGGCTGAGGCGGGTGGTTCACGAAGTCAGGAGTTCGAGACCAGCCTGACCAACATGGTGAAACTCTGTCTCTACTAAAAATACAAAAATTAGCCAGGCATGGTGGCGTGCACCTGTAATCTCAGCTACGCAGGAGGCTGAGGCAGGAGAATCGCATGAACCTGGGAAGTGGAGGTTGCAGTGAGCCAAGATCGTGTCATCCAGCCTGGGTGACAAAGCTAGACTCCGTCTCAAAAAAAAAAGTTGGGGAAGCTTAGAAGTTCTGGTTTCTGTAATCAGCCTTGGGGAAGAGGAATTCTATTTTCTATGACTTGCTTCAGGAGAGAATGAGGGGCTGAGAGATAGACAGGAGGGTAAGACAGGTTGGGTAGAAACTTTACTTCTGAGGCCTTCACTTTGTGGTATCATTTTCTGAGCCCCAACAGCAGGAAAGAATAAGTAATAGGAAATTAGAAAACAGTATTGACATAGATATTTCCTGAATTCTAAACTGATCCATCATTTAAAAAATAACATTTTATTGGAATTAGTTGCAGAATATCTTTCAGTCTATTGGTAATGCAATTGGAATGATGAGTTAGGAATCAACTCACCATTTCAAACAAATTAATGTTTTTTTGAATTTGTTTAAAAAGACTGGGTGTATTGATAAAGTGATGTGGGATATGATAAGGTGTCTCTTCAAATAATCTGATCAATCTTTTATTCTTTAATTCATAGTACCCCTCCCCCCATTTTTCTCCTTTTTCTCCTTTTTTCCTCTTTGCCTTTGTTAAATGCCCAGGCAAGTCACAATACCAAGTATTATCAATACAACTTACATTCCTTTCCTTATTTAAAAAAAAGACTAACTTTCTAGCTCATTACAAACACCCCTTCCCCTTTCCCTCCACTTTTTCTTTTACATGCCCACCCTATCTAAAAAAAATCAAATGTCTAGCCAACCAAAATTAGTTTAAATTATACGACCCGACCCTAGCCAATAAAAAAAGAATACAAAGGCAAGACTTGCGTCAAAAATAAAGGCCCTCATGCCCCTTTGTTCAAGTGTGCTCTCATGGCAACTGGCCTAAGAGACACCCCTCTGTGCAAAAGTAAAATTGCTTCATTAAAAATCCTTTGTTGAGTGTTCAATTTCCTTAAAATTGTGAGCATTATTCCTAACACCGACTTCATTTTTTTTTTTTTTTTTTTGAGACAGAGTCTCACTCTGTTGCCCAGGCTGGAATGCAGTGGTGCAACCTTGGCTCACTCACTGCAGCCTCCACCTCCCAGGCTCCAGCGATTCTCCTGTGAATAGTCAGGATTACAGGCATCTGCCACCACATCCGGCTAACTTTTGTATCTTTATTTATTTATTTTTTCTTTTGTATCTTTAGTAGAGATGAGGTTTCACCATGTTGGCCACACTGGTCTTGAACTCCTGACCTCAAGTGATCTGCCCACCTCAGCCTAGCAAAGTGCCGGGATTATAGGTGTGAGCCATCAGGCCAGGCTCTCATTTCCTCATTATTTTGAAACAAGGCACATAACATTTTCTATAGGGAAAAGAAAGATCAGACTGTTGCTATGTCTATGTAGAAAAGGAAGATATAAGAAACTCCATTTTGATCTGTACTAAGAAACATTGTTTTGCCTTGAGATGCTGCTGTTAATCTGTAACTTTAGCCCCAACCCTGTGCTCACAGAAACATGTGCTGTATGGAATCAAGGTTTAAGGGATCTAGGGCTGTGCAGGATGTGCCTTGTTAACAATTTGTTCACAGGCAATATGCTTGGTAAAAGTCATCGCCATTCTTCATTCTCGATTAACCAGGGGCACAATGAACTGCGGAAAGCCACAGGAACCTCTGCCCAAGAAAGCCTGGGTATTGTTCAAGGTTTTCCCCCACTGAGACAACCTGAGATATGACCTCTTGGTAAGGGAAAGACCCGACCGTCTGCCCAGCCCAACACCCATAAAGGGTCTGTGCTGAGTAGGATTAGTAAAAGAGGAAGGCCTCTTGTGGTTGAGATAAGAGGAAGGCCTCCATCTCCTGCATGTCCCTGGGAACGGAATGTCTCAGTGTAAAACCCGATCGTACATTCGTTCTATTCTGAGATAGGAGAAAACCGCCCAGTGGCTGGAGGCGAGATATGTGGTGGCAATGCTGCTGTGTTACTCTTTGCTACACTGAGATGTTTGGGCAGAGAGAAGCATAAATCTGGCCTACATGCACATCCGGGCATAGTACCTTCCCTTGAACTTATCTGTGACACAGGTTCCTTTGCTCACATGTTTTCCTGCTGACCTACCCATTATCACCCTGTTCTCCTGCCGCATTCCCCTTGCCGAGATAGTGAAAATAGTAATCAATACTGAGGGAACTCAGAGACCGGGGCCGGTGCGGGTCCTCCGTGTGCTGAGCGCCAGTCCCCTGGGCCCACTGTTCTTTCTCTATACTTTGTCTCTGTGTCTTATTTCTTTTCTTAGTCTCTTGTTCCACCTGACGAGAAATACCCACAGGTGTGGAGGGGCTGGCCCCCTTCAATTTTCTTTCCGTCAGGGTTGTATAGTGCATAATGGCCCTTGTTTGGCTAAGAGTATTGTAGTGGGACTGCATTTGTTGTGCCAAGCCCTTATTGAAACTAATGGGGTGGATACAATTTATTTCCTAGATAGTCATACCTTCTAATATTGCTTTATGAGAGAGACAGAGTATAAATGTTTAGGAAAGGTTTAAAACAATGCATTCTAAATTTTTTTCTAAAGATCGAGTCTTAGTGTTAGATACTAAAGGGGCCTTAAAGCTCATCTAGTCCATTTCCTTTCTTTTAATGAAAATACAGTTTTTGAGAATGTAAATGGATGTTTTAGATGACACACTTACAGGCAGAATCTGAATAACTGTGCCTTCCTGAGAAGTAGCCCAGTGCTCTGCTTGCTTGGTTACCTCTCCAGGTCATGGAATCAGACCTCTTAGTATTCTGTGCAACTTAAAACTGAAAACCTTTAATAAAAGTGGTTGGGCAAGTTTCAGCCTTTTTTTTTTTTTTTCTTTGAGATGGAGTCTGACTCTGTTGCTCAGGCTAGAGTGCAGTGGCGTAATCTCAGCTGACTTCAACCTCTGCCTCCCAGGCTCAAGTGATCCTCTTGCCTCAGCCTCCTGAGTAGCTGGGACTACAGGCATGTCCACAACATCTGGCTAATTTTTTTGTATTTTTAGTAGAGATGGGGTTTCACCTTTTTGGCCAAGCTGGTCTCAAACTTCTGACCTCAAGTGATCCACCCGCCTCGGCCTCCCAAAGTGCTGGGATTACAGGCATAAGCCACTATGCCCGGCCTTCAGCCTTCTTTTGGTTCTAATCATATATGTGGTAAAGTGACTTATTTAGACAGTTATGTAATGTGAACAATGCTATTAATGTTATTGAATTTGATTAAAATAAAGCTCCATAATTTATTTTATTTTATTTAGCATTAGGGCCTTTGGGACAAAATATGAATAATGAAAGCAAGATAATTTGCAAATAAGAATTAGTCCAAGAGCTATAGTATGGCCTTGTTTTGGGTTTGATTTTGATCTGTTTTTAAATAAGTATGTTACAGTATCTAATATTAGCTTAAAATCTTGGTTCAGTTTGCCCCGCATCATCTATTCTAAAAATATATGTATTAGCCTGTTCTCGCAATGCTAGAAAGAACTACCTGAGACTGGGTAATTTATCAAGAAAAGAGGTTTAATTGACTCACAGTTCTGCAAGTTGTATAGGAAGCATGGCTAGGGAGGCCTCGGGAAACTTAACAATCATGGTGGAAGATGAAGGGGAAGCAAACCTGTCTTATATGTTGGGATCAGGAGAAAGCAAGTGAAGGAGGAAGTGCTACACACTTTTAAACAACCAGGTCTTGTGAGAACTCACTATAAGAGAACAGCAAGGAGGAAGTCCACCCCCATGATCTAATCACCTCCCACCAGGCCCCTCCTCCAACACTGAGAATGACAATTTGACTTGAGATTTGGGTGGGACACAGACCCAAACCGTATCATACAAATTCAAGAATTTGTAATTTGGTACAATATGCCTTTATTATTTTCTGCACCATGTACATACTTCACTGTTTCACAGCATAAAGACTGATAACTGCCATATTTATTAGGAAATTGTATTTTGTTTTTCAAGCTCTGTTGAGGAATAGATGGAATTTGTTCCATAGTGAACTGTTTTTAAGTTTTCGCAATATCATTAATGACCCCAGTCTCATTCTGGGAAACTTAAATTCTCCTTGTAAATTCTAAGAAGTTCACACTTCACCCAAGCTTAATGTAATAATGAGAGACAACATATGTTTATACCAAGGTATTTGAGTTTTGTTGCCTATTTGTGGGAGAAATTCTCTCTTTCTGATTAGTATGCAGAAACTAAAATCTTGGTGAATGATGGTGATAAATATCTGAAAAATTAGACGATTTGGTCGATTTTTTGTGAAGATTATTCTGCTACACTTTATACCATGTCGTGTTACAAGAAAATGATAGTGACACACTTACATCTTTCATAATACAGACATTATAATTGGTAACAAATATGCAACATATATTATTCCATTCTTCGTACTGTGTGTCATTTTGAAGTATAATTGATGCAGAAGACTTAATGCATTATTTTTGTTTTCAGGTATTAAACCAACCCACCTGTAATTTATAGAAAGAAAGGCAGCACAAAAGTAGCTGCCAGCTTTGCTATTTTCCCCTCTTCAGAAAGCCTCTGTGACTTTTCATGCTGCAAGTAGCTGTCTACACGTGATCGTATCTTCCATCGGAGAAACAGGCTTGTAAATTCAGATGTCTGTTTATGCTGAGGCCCAACTAAAAGCTGCATTACCTTGTTCTTGATATCCTTTTTAAAAAGTACTGTGTGATCTTTGTCAAACTTTGTTTAAAACAAAGGTTAAACCTTTTGAGAAAATTGATAATGATTACCAGTGTTTTTATACCAGATTTGGGAGTCACCATCAGCAGTTATTGAATACACACATTGTGCGAAGTGCCTGTACTAGATTCTGAAGTTAAAGACTCAGTCCCTGCCCTGAAATAATTTATAATCTATTATAAGTATGTGTAAATATACTTTATTTATATTTAAATATAAATATTTAAATTTAAGGCAGAAGGAACAAGTATATATAAATAACAAAGACGGTTTATAAGTACTTGGAATGAAATTTCAGGTAGATACTACAGTAAGTGGAGCAGTTTCAAAGGCTTCTTGGGACTGGGGCTTAAGTGGACCTTGAAGGGTGACTAGAATGTAAATAAATTGGGAGGATATTTCAGAAACAGCAAGCAGAGGGCAGAAGAATAGAGGCAGACTCTGGGATTGTAGCTGTGTCACAGAGGACAGCAAGTGTGAAAAGGCAAACATTTGTGACTAGAGCAGAGTCAGAGAGAATAATGAAAAGTGAGTCACTATGGGGAGGACCTTCCATGTTAATTAAAGAACCTGGACAATGTTCTATTAGGTGCCCCCTAAAGACTTTGGAGCAGGATGCTGACAAGAGCAGAGTGCATTTGAGGTTCTTGGGAGTGAAATAGAATGGATTAGAAAGGGAGTGTCAGCCTTAGCCAGAAAATTAAAAACTATTCAGTAATAACCCATTATATTCTGTGTATTGAGGCCATTTTCCCCTTGGTCTTAAGAAGGTAGAGGTAGTCACATGCAGTAGTGTTATCTCTCTACTCCTTGACAAGGACTGTCACTTTGAGGTAGCAATATTCTTAAAGACCAGTCCCCAGGGAGAATTGGCTAGGGCCCAGGCCATCACAAGATCCCATGTCAGAAAATTGCCTTAACAGGGTACTCATAATGTGTTCCAATTTAGTACCCTTTACACTGCAGAGTCATGGAATAGTACTTAAGCTGTTCATTTTAAACAAAAATAAACTTCCCAGACACATTAATTATGTGTTTCAAAGTTTTATTTAAAACTTGCCTAAAAGGTAGGAGCTTTTAAGTAAACAAGGAATTTTCTCTTCGCAAAAAGTAACCGGACTCTTCCTTGGTCTGCTCATTCAAATATGTCAGGTGTTTTATAAGAAACACTAATATTTTTTCCAGAAGGATCAGCTGGCATCGTATCTGACCATGTTCTGCTAAGGTGACAATTTTTCTTTCTCACACTTCATGCATTCCAGAACATTAATTCTCAAGGTAGGTACCTAGTTCATTCCTCTGCCCTTTAGGAAGAACAGTTCTAAAATGAAAGCTCAAAACTCTCCAGAGGGAGAAAAGTCACAGCCACTTTTAATTTGGTATGAGTCAGGCTCCATAGGCTCTGGGGTTTGCTTTGCTGTTTACTAGTTATGTGACACTGAGCAAGTTAATTAATCATCTTGTGCCTCTGTTTCTTCATTTGTACAATAATAGATTTCTTCATTTGTACAATAATAATAATAGTGGGGCTCTGGGGAGTGTTAAATGATATGTGAAACCCCACATTTTCTGGCATATAGTAAGTGTTATATGTATTAATTGTTATGATATTCTGTGGAGTTTTTTTGTGTGTTCCTGTAGATACTACTTAGCTAATCTATAAACATAATTGATAGTTTCATGTGTGTGTATGTGCGTGTGTGTGTACTTTGCATTTTAAAATGTCTTTTGGTTACTGAGGATTTCCATAAAAATCATAAATATAAGATGCTCACCATCAATATGGTATATTTCAGCAAAGAAGAAGCTAGGAGCTAGAAGCCACCTTCGATCTCTTTAGTTTACATAGTGTCTTAACTTCTGTATTGCTGGTTTCATCACCTGGTTCCCATTAGCAACCAAAGTGGCAGCAGGATTTGTGTGTTTATATAGTGATTTTTTTTTGTAGTAAACAAAAATATTATACCTTAAATATTTTAGTCTTGAATTGACTTTTCCACTGAGGAAACTCTGTGGAAAAGGTCAATGAACTGAGGCACTCAGTTCATTTTTTTTTTTTTTTAAAGGCAGAGTCTTACTTTGTCACCCAGGGTGGAGTACAGTGTGCAATCTTGGCTCACTGAAACCTCTGCCTCCTGGGTTCAAGCAATTTTCATGCCTCAGCCTCCCGAGTAGCTGGGATTACAGGTGTTTGCCACTATACCTGGCTAAAATTTTTTCTATTTTTAGTAGAGACAGGGTTTCACCATGTTGCCCAGGCTGGTCTCAAACTCCTGACCTCAGGTGATCTGCCCACCTCAGCCTCCCAAAGTGCTGGGATTACAGGTGTGAGCCACCATGCCTGTCTAGCACTCAGTATTTTTTATTGTTGTTGGGGACAGCAGGACACTTAACAAGTACTAATGAAAAAGTAATTTGGTAGAGTGGAAAAGGCACTCGCTTTGGGCCCCTAGATCACTACCATGCATGAAGTCAAAAGACATGGCTTTGAATGACAGTTTAAATGCTTATGGACATTATGACCTTGAACACATTATTTAGCCTCACATTTTTCATCAACACAATGAGGATACTAGTAAGTATATGCCTTATAGGATAGCATTGTGTGATCTAAATGACCAAACATAAGACACCAAGAAGTGTGCTTGGGATGTGATAGAGCCTCAGTCCATGTTAGTTCCTGTCACCAAACCAGGCCCCTTCCTCTTGCTGCTATCTTCTTAAGCATTAACCAGCAATGCAACCTCAAGTAAGTCACTTTTCTTCTTTAAGTTTCCTGACCCCTTCTCCAAATCAATTCTCTCATTTATTCTTATTCAGCCTCAGTTTCCTCAAGCCAATGTCTTACTTGACTCTTCTATCATATTTGATGTTATGAATCTTCCATTGACACCCTTCTTCTCATTCTCCTTCCAGTCTGGTCATTGTTTCTTAGTTATTGTTGCTGAATTTATTTCCTCTGTCCCTTAAATATTGGTGTGCTCTAGGGTTCTGTGCTCTCTTCTTTTTCTCTGCTCTTCTCTTAGAGTAATCTCATGTACTTTCATGGTTTTTTATTCTCATCTGTATGCTGATGTTCTCGTCTCTCCTCTGTCTGCCACACTTCTTGCCTGTGTTCCAGAGCTATCTATTCAACTGTGTGTTGGACATCTTCACTTTGGTATTTCACAGACTCCACATGTCCATAAGTGAGCTGAGTTAATCATCTCTCTCCTCCCCTCTCCTCTGCTGTCTACGTCTCTCTCCACACAAGCCTGCACTTTCTCCTAAATTCCCTGATGTGTTTGAAGGAACAACTGTCCATCCCATTCACCAAACATGAAACCTGGGTCAATCCCTGATGCCACTCCCTCCTTTCTTCACATCCAGTCAGTGACATCTGAGCAGAGAACTGAATGACCAGGGGTCAGCCCTATGAAGATCTAGGGAAAGATCTACAGCAGACATGGGACTGAGTTTTCATTTTCGTAGTGACGTGTTCTGAGCAAACTGGCCCAGAATTGGCTGCTTCCTACAAGCAGTAATGTTAAGAGGATCATTTACACAGGAAAGCACTTAAACAGATCAAATAAGGAAAGACATTGGCATAATTTTTTTGAGATGGAATCTCGCTGTGTCGCCCAGACTGGAATGCAGTGGCGCAATCTCGGCTCACTGCAACCTCCGTGTCTCGGGTTCAAGCAATTCTCCTGTCTCTGACTCCAGGGTAGCTGGGATTACAGGCAAGTGCCACCACACCCAGCTAATTTTTGTATTTTTAGTAGAGACGAGGTTTCACCATGTTGATCAGACTGGTCTCAAACTCCTCAGGTGATCTGCCCGCATCGGCCTCCCAAAGTGTTGGGATTATAGGCGTGAGCCACCGTAACCAGCCCATAGATTGTTTTTACTGACAACATTTTCAAACAAAATGCTGTGAGGTTGTCACTAAAAAATGAATCTTGGATTTTTTGCAGCTCCTCAAATCTCTTTTTGTTCTTTCTGTTAGTTATTTGATGAAGTGTTGGTGGGGGAAATGGGGGGGAGGTGGAATGGTGGGCACAGAGTTTTCCTGACTAAGCTGAAGCTCTCCTGCCTCTTACTTGTTCTGAAGACCTTTGATTTTGAGATTAACGATACAAGTATCTTGGCTTAAAAGTCTATATAACTTTATCTTGCGTATATTTTATTATTAAATATGTCTTTTAGTAGAGAATGAATAGGAAGACTTTGGTCTTTTTAATATTCAGTTTTATGTGGGTTATATCCTGATTTTTAAAGTTAGAAACTCATAATTTTATGTAATTCTATGTAACTAAAAACATTGATTTATTTTTATAATCTGTATTTGTATAAGTATGGGACTAGATTACATAAAACAGCATTGATCACTGGAACTAAGGGCTTTCTGTTTACCACAGGCAAACAGCTCTTTCCAGTAGAAAAGAGCTGAGCTCCCTCACTGTTTCCTGGCACATGATATGATATTGAGTTCCATGATTATGCATGTACACTGGGTTACAAGCCCCCTGGCAGCAGAACCTCTATTGCATCCTTCTTTGTATTGCCAACAGGGCTTGTTGGTGACCTGCACACAGGAGCCCTCCAGTCAGTACCGATTGAATGACTCAAGGCTGCCTCCCTGCAAAGTTGAGGTAAGCAGCTGAGTTCAGTGATGCTGGCTGCATTTTCAGCTATTGGGGCTGCAGTAGCTAGGCAGGGGCTGCAGGCCCTTATGGCTTTTTAGCCCTCCTGGTCACCCACCATTTACACAGTCTTCCTTTCAGAGCCCCCCATTCTCATCCTGCACTTCCTTGAATATTGATTGCCTCTCTGATTTCCCTCACTTTGTCTCTCCCAAAGATTTAGGGCTGTTTTTATGGTCTGCTAATTCTGTGAGAATGAGCTACCTCTTCTGGGAGGCACTGCCAAACTCAATGGCACTGCAAACAGATTTTTATTGGCTCATCTCCAAGCTCTCCAAGTCATTCTGCCCTCATACTGATTATGAGACACCATCTGTTTATCTTGATTGCATAATAAATTGAGTACTCATAAATGTAGTTGACATCTAAATTAGATCCAAATCACAGTAAGAACAGGATAATGGTCTCCTTTGCCAGAGATGGATGAACAATTACTTTTATAGCTCTGGGAGAAAAATGGGTTATGCAAACAGATACTTCACCCAAATTGGTTTCCTGAGTGACTCTCCATATGTTGATGTTTTTGCTCAGGGACAGGAACCTGCCTACCCTGTTTCAGGGAAAACTAGAAAAGAAATGTAATCTGCTTTGGGAGGCTGAGGTGGGTGGATCACGAGCTCAGGAGATTGAGACCATCCTGGCTAACATGGTGAAACCCCGTCTCTACTAAAAATACAAAAAATTAGCCAGGTGTGGTGGCAGGCACTTGTAGTCCCAGCAGCTTGGGAGGCTGAGGCAGGAGAATGGCGTGAAACCAGGAGGCGGAGCTTGCGGTGAGCAGAGATCACGCCACTGCACTCCAACCTGGGCGACAGAGCAAGACTCCGTCTCAAAACAAACAAACAAATATAATCTGCCCAACCCAAGTGAATCAATAGTCAAATGCTAGCCACCAATGTCGTTCTGTTACCCTGTTTTCTGAGGGCCAGAAGAGATTTTGAAAGACTAGAAGCACTAAAATAACAGTTTTTTTTTTTTAAAAAAAAGCTAGTAACCTTGGCCTGTTGCCTAGTATAATATAGCTGTTCAGAAGGAAATCACAAGGCAGTGGGACTGGGCTTAAGGTGCAGCTTGTGAATTCTCTAGGAATTGGGTGAGTTATTGCTTAAGGACGGTTCATCAATGGTTTTTTTTTTTTTTTTGAGATGGAGTCTCACACTGTCACCTGGGCTGAAGTGCAGCAGTACAATCTCGGCTCACTGCAACATCCACCTCCCAGGTTCAAGTGATTCTCTTGCCTCGGCCTCCCAAATAGCTGGGATTACAGTTGCCTGCCACCATGCCTGGCTAATTTTTTAAATTTTTTAGTAGACATGGGGTTTCACCATATTTGTCAGGCTGGTCTCAAATGCCTGACCTCATGATCCACCCGCCTTGGCCCCCGAAAATGCTGGTGCTGGGATTACAGACGTGAGTCACCATGCCTGGCCTCATCAATAGTTTTAAAAGACCTATTACCATTTCTGGCTAATTTGTTTTTACAGTTAATTCGGAATGCTTGTGATCCATGGGCTGTATTTAGTGAGTTGTCCCTGGCATCCCTTTTTCTTATATCCGTGTTCCACTAGAAGCAAGAAGAACCATAGACAGCTGCTCAGTCTGCAATACACCACCAGCACACACACACAGGAGTCCTGTTTAGCTCATTTCCATTTCCTACATGCACTGCTGCAAACTTGACCTATACACTTGACATACGAAAGTGTCTCTGATCATTTAAACAACTCTACAAGTGTGTATTATTACCCCCATTTTATACAGGAGGAAACTGAGGTTCAGTGTGGTTAGGTAACTTGCTTGGGTTTCCATAGAGGCAGAGATAGAATTTGAACCCAATACTGTTTAGCTCATGCTCTTTCTGGAACACTCTGTCTTTTCTTTTTGCTGCCTGTGCTCAGATTGTTCTCTCTCTCATATAATATACTTTTCTTTTTCTTTTTGAGACCGAGTCTCTCACTGTCACCCAGGCTAGAGTGCACTGGTACGATATCAGCTCACTGCAAGCTCCGCCTCCTGGGTTCATGCCATTCTCCTGCCTCAGCCTCCCGAGTAGCTGGGACTACAGGTGCCTGCCATCACGCCGGGCTAATTTTTTGTATTTTTAGTAGAGACGGGGTTTCACCATGTTGGCCAGGATGGTCTTGATCTCTTGACCTCGTGATCCACCTGCCTTGGCCTCCCAAAGTGCTGGGGTTACAGGCATGAGTCACTGCGCCCGGCCAGAATATACTTTTCAATCTTCTGTTTCCCCTGCCAGAATCTTTATCAATCACAACTTTTGTTTTGAAATACATATATGTATATATTTACAAACACATACAACTTAGGTTTATATCTGTATTTATTTATATGCATAGATTTTTAGATATTTATAGATACAGATATAAATAAATAAATAAATAAAATGTGGAAAGATATACTCCCCAAATGGTCATGGTGGCTTTATCTGAACAGTAGAATACTTTGTGATTTTCATTTCCATTAAAAAAAATACATGTATGAAACTAAATTTATATTGTTGCTATAATCAGAAAACAATTTTTAAAACCTTTCACATCCTTTCAAATTCACATGTCACTATCTGAATAGAATCTTTTCCTGGTCTCTAAATTAAAGCTGTCTGTCTCTCTTTTGAAACACACTTCCTTTTCCTAGTACTTGTATTTTCTTGAGTCACTTCTAGCATTTTGCTTTGTATTCTGTGTAGCCTCAATTTCCCAGGTCCCACCAACTCAGAGAGGGAAGAATCTAACAGGCACAGTTAAAAATAAAAACAGGCTGGATGCGGTGGCTCACGCCTGTAATCCCAGCACTTTGGGAGGCCAAGGTGGGTGGACCACTTGAGGTCAGGAGTTTGAGACCAGCCTGGCCAACATGGTGAAACCGTGTCTCTACTGAAATGCAAAAATTAGCCAGGCACGGTGGTACATGCCTGTAATCCCAGCCCAGCTACTTGGGAGGTGGAGGCAGGATTGTGCCACTGCACTCCAGCCTGGACGACAGAGCAAGACTCTATCTCAAAACAAAACAAACCAAAAAACGAATCAAAACAGTAGCAGAATAATTGTTATTCCAATCTGCCCCCATTCCCCAATCATGAAAGCTAGAATCTTTCTACTGTATCCACCAGATCTCAGGCTTGTGTCTCTTCTCCTGTCTGTAGTCTTGGCTGTGTGTCCACCACAACACTGTTCCTTTGATGCGAGTTAACCATTATGCTCACTCCAGTGTTTGTCTTTGCATGATGCTGTCCCCTTCCTTTCACTTGGTTCTGGGCTAAGTCCCATTATTCCACCAGGCCCCACGTGGTCTAGGCTGTGCCTGCTCTCTTCACTTTGCTGAAGTGGTAGGACAGTCTTCTCCTACCCAGATTGCACTTTTAAAAAGTTATCCCTTCCTCTTGTTTTCTTCATCTCTGATAAAGCCTAGCATGGAGTGACTTTTGTGTTTGAATTTTTCCTTTTGTTTCTTACAGCATCCCCTCCCCTGCCACCTTGCCTAGGGGAATTTGTACTGAGCGTGGTCAGGAGTCAGAGTAATCTGTCTCAATACCTCCCTCTCCTCAATCAGGGGCTCCAGACAAAAGGATGCTCAACTGCTTTCTCTCCTGTCTGGGAGATCAGGGTGTGACCTTCATTCTATAACTCATTTAAGTGTCTCTCTCCTGTGTAGCCTGTCAGCCTTCATGTCTCCAGTCATTCTCTTCCTAGACAGACTTGTTTGGGATGCTCAGAACTGGAAGTTTGGTGGCTTGCCCTGACATGTCCAATGCTCAGTAGGCAAGCAGAACTTACCCTCTTTGGGCTGTCTGCACTGTGTGCTCTTCTAAGCCAAGCCATCAACTTCTAAGAGCATAAGAGGGGAGCTGAGCACCATTCAGCTTTGTATGCCCTGAGGGAACTAACACAGTTGCATAGGATGGCAAGAAACCTATACATTTTTGAGGAATGAATTAATGAAATTTACTGACTTTTGTGCTCTGCTTTTCTCCCTTAACATTATTGCAGGAAGCAATCAAATAAAGGTAATTAGTCCCAGTTTGTTCTACACTAAGTATATCACAACGTGATTCTGATTCCATAACTTAGATCTGAGTTTTAAAACACTGAAACAATCACAGTCGTCCCTTGGTATCCACAGGGGATTGGTTTCACATCTGACCTCATGTGATAGTTTGCAGTCAAAACCCAGTCAAAACTTTGTTTCATGCACAAAATTATTAAAAATAGTGTATGGGGCCGGGCGTGGTGGCTCAAGCCTGTAATCCCAGCACTTTGGGAGGCCGAGACGGGCGGATCACGAGGTCAGGAGATCGAGACCATCCTGGCTAACATGGAGAAACCCCATCTCTACTAAAAATACAAAAAACTAGCCTGGCGAGGTGGCAGGCACCTGTAGTCCCAGCTACTCAGGAGACTGAGGCATGAGAATGGCGTAAACCCGGGAAGCGGAGCTTGCAGTGAGCCGAGATCGCACCACAGCACTCCAGCCTGGGTGACAGAGCGAGACTCCGTCTCAAAAAATAAAAAAATAAAAAAATAAAAAATAAAAATAGTGTATGAAGTTAACTTCAGGCTATGTATATGAGGTGTATATGAAACATAAATAAATGTTGTGTTTAAATTTGGGTCTCATCCCATAGATGTTATTTATATTTTGAAATATTTCAAAATCCAAGGAATTCTGAAATCCAAAACACTTCTGGTGCCAAGCATTGTGAATGAGGGATACTCAATCTATAATACCTAATATAATGTAAATGCTATGTAAATAGTTCTTATACTGTATTTTTAAAAATTTGTATTTTTTTATTGCTGTATTGTTATTTTTAAATTGTTTTTCTAAAATATTTTCAGTCCTTTGTTGGTTGAATCCACGGATCTGAAGGGCTGACTATATACATAAAATTAAGCCTCTTAAATTGTGCAACTTAATATAACCACAAAGTTGCACAATCGTCACATTGTCTAAAATCAGAACATTTTTCATCATGCCACACACACACATTAGTTATCACTTCCATCTCCACACCTTCCGCATGCCCCATGAATCTGTTTTGGGTATTTGCCTATTCTGGACATTTCATATAAAGGGAATCGTACAATATATGGACTTTTGTATCAGATTTCTTTTACATGGCATAATGTTTTCAAGGTTCGTCTATGTCATAGCATGTATTGATACTTTATTCCTTTTAAACAGCTGAATAATATTTCATTGCATGGATATACCACACTTTGTTTATCCATTCATCCGTTGGTAGACATTTGGGTTGTTTCCCATTTTGGGCCATCATGAATAATGTTGGGAACATTTGTGTATACGTGTTTTTCTAGGGACGTATGATTTCATTTTTCTTGGGCATATACTGGACCATATGTTTAAGTTCTTAAGGAATTATCAAAATTGTTTTCCAATGTGGCTGTGCCATTTTACCTTCACAGCAGCAATGTATGAGGTTCCAGTTTCTCCATGTTTCTCTTTTTGAATTATAGCCATCCCAATGGATGTGAAGTGGAAAATCAATTGACCATGGATACCTGGGTTTATTTACGGACTCTCAGTTCTATTCGATTGATCTATATGACTGTTCTGATATCAGTACTACACAGTCTTGATTACTGTGACTTTGTAGTAAGTTTTGAAATAAGAAGTGTGAGTCCAGCTTTGTTCTTTTTCAAAGTTGTTTTGGCTATTCTGGGTTCCTTGCATTTCCATGCGAATTTTAAAATGTCTGTTTCTGTAAAAAATGCAGTTGCAACTTTGATTGGGATTGTGTTGAATCTGTAGATCAATGAAGGGAGTATATCCCTCTTAACCTTTAGTCTTCCAATCCGTGAACATGAAATGTATTTCCATTTGCTTAGGTCTTCTTTAATTTCTTTCCATGATGTTTTAGTTTTTAGTGTATAGGCCTTGCACATCATTTGTTACATTTATTCCTAGGTATTTTATTTTTTCTGATGTTATCATAGATATAATTGTTTTCTTTTTTTTCTTTTTTCTTTTTTTTGAGATGGAGTCTTGCTTTGTAGCTCAGGCTTGAGTGCAGTGGCGCAATCTCGGCTCAATGCAAGCTCCGCCTCCCAGGTTCATGCCAATATCCTGCCTCAGCCTCCCAAGTAACTGGGACTACAGGCGCCCGCCACTACGCCCGGCTAATATTTTTGTTTGTTTGTTTTTAGTAGAGATAGGGTTCCACTGTGTTAGCCAGGTTGGTCTCAATCTCCTGACCTCATGATCCACCTGCCTCGGCCTCCCAGAGTGCTGGGATTATAGGCATGAGCCACCGCGCCTGGCCGATATAATTGTTTTCTTAATTTCTTTTTAGTATATAGAAATACAGTTGCTTTATGTATATTGAACTTGTATCCTGAATGTTGCTGAGATAACTTAGCTCTGATTGTGTGTGTGTGTGTGTGTGCATGTGTGTGTGTATTTCTTAGGATTTTCTGTATACAAAATCATGTAATCTGCCAATAGAGAAAATTGCACTGCTTCCTTTCCAGTGCAAATGCTTTTTATTTCTTTTTCTTGCACAACTGCTCTGACTAGAAATGCCAGTACAATGTCAAATAAAAGTGGTGAAAGTGGGCATCTTTGTTTTGTTTGTGATCTGAGGTAGGGAGGGGGAAGCTTTTAGTCTTTTACCATTAAGTATGATGTTAGCGCTGGGTTTGTTTTTTTTTTTTTTTAAATCAGGAAAGGGTGCTAAAGATTACCAAATGTTCTTTGTGTATCTGTTAAGATGGTCATGTGTTTTTTGTCCTTTATTCTTTTCGTATGGTGTCTTACATTATTTGAGTTTCAGATGTTGAATGGTTTAACCTTGCATGCCTGGAAAATAGCTTAACTGTCCATGGTGTATAACCCGTTATATCTGTAGTTGGATTTGGATTGTTAGTATATTGTTTAGGGAGTTGTGTGTGTCTGTGTATCTATATATTGTCCATAAGGGATATTGGTGTGTAGTTTTCTTGTGATGTCTTTGTTGGGTTTTTGTATCATAGTAATACTGGACTCATAGAATGAGTTGGGAAATGTTTCTTCCCCTTCTGTTTTTTGAAAGAGTTTGAGAGGATTAGTAGTAATTCTTTAAGCATTTGGTAGAATTTACCAGTGAAG
Organism: Colobus angolensis palliatus; assembly: GCF_000951035.1. Taxonomy (NCBI): domain Eukaryota; kingdom Metazoa; phylum Chordata; class Mammalia; order Primates; family Cercopithecidae; genus Colobus; species Colobus angolensis. The sequence goes on from NW_012116389.1 coordinate 2,561,676, forward strand.
TCATCTGGTCCTGGGCTTTTCTTTGTGGGACATTTTTGATTACTAATGAAATTCCCTTCTTTGTTATAGATCTATTCAGATTTTCTTTTTCCTCTTGAGAGAGTTTTGGTAGTTTATGTATTTCTAGAAATTTGTTCACATTAATTATCTAATTTATTGGCATACGGATGTTCATAGTATTTTCTTTCTTTTTTTTTTTTTTTTTTTT
>NW_012116389.1:2561933-2580553 GCF_000951035.1 Colobus angolensis palliatus
TTTTTTTGAGACAGAGTCTCGCTCTGTCACCCAGGCTGGAGTGCTGTGGCCGGATCTCAGCTCACTGCAAGCTCCGCCTCCCGGCTTCACGCCATTCTCCTGCCTCAGCCTCCCGGGTAGCTGGGACTACAGGCTCCGCCACCTCGCCCGGCTAGTTTTTTGTAGTTTTTAGTAGAGATGGGGTTTCACGGTGTTAGCCAGGATGGTCTCGATCTCCTGACCTCATGATCCGCCCATCTCAGCCTCCCAAAGTGGTGGGATTACAGGCTTGAGCCACCGCGCCCGGCCATTATTTTCTTATAATCTTTTTTATTCTATAGTGATTCTCTTTTATTTCTGATTTTAGCCTTTTGAGTCTTCTCCCTTTTTTCTTAGTCAATTAGCTAAAAGTTTATCAGTTTTGCTGATGTTTTCCAGGAACAACCTTTGGTTTTGTTGATTTTCTCTATTGTATTCATATTCTCTCATTCATTTCTACTCCAATATTTATTTTGTCTTTGTTTTTGCTTGCTTTCAGTTTAGTTTGCCCTTCTTGTTCCAGAGTCATAGGTGAAAAATTAGTTTACTAAATTGGGGTGTCTTTTTAAATATATCTGTATTCACATTTCTCTCTAAGCATTGCTTTCACAGCGTCCCATAAGTTTGGTACATTTTATCTTTGTTTTCATTCATCTCAAAGTATTTTCTAATCTCTCTTGTGATTTCTTTTTTGACCCACTGGTTATTTAGGAGTGTGTTGTTTAATTTCCACATGGTTTTGAATTCCCCAAGTTTTTCCTTCTGTTACTGATTGAATTTAATTCCATTATGGTTGGAAAAGATATTGTATATGGTTTCAGTTCTTCTGAATGCATTGAGACTTGTTATACAGCCTAACATATTCTCTCTCCTGGAGAATGCTCCATGTGCACTTGAGAAGAATGTGTATTTTGCAATTGTTGGGTGGAGTGTCTTCCTTATATGAGTTTTAGGTATTCACTTTTCACCTGGTTAAACATTATTCATTCTTTGAGTCATAGGTCCATAGGATTTCTTGTGTCAAATATTTCTTAATCCGTCTCCCTAAGTAAAATGTAGTTTCTTCATCTGAACTTCTATAATTCTGCCAGCACCTATACCTGTATTATAACTTTTATTCCAGTTCAATCTTTCTAAACTCTGATGTTATGGGTTTCTTTGTGGAGAGCCATGTTGTAACTGTATCTCCTTATCCCTGAAACCTTACTTCTAGCGGTAACTTTAAAGCATGTCATGGAAAGGCCAAAAGAATCTGCTAGTTATTGAGCACTTCTTCAATCCAGAGCCATAAACTACCTACAGTGGATTATGGATCAGGAGAAGCAAGGCAGTGCACTCTGCCTCTGGGGAACCTACATTTTAGTTAAGAGAGCTACAAGATACCAATGTAGGAAACTTTTAATACAAGATTTGACAAAGTGCCAAGATGAGAGCACTAGGGGATTGGACTTTTTCATTTTGTCTCTCCCCCATGCGTGGGAAAGAGGCTTGTGGAATTGTAAGGCTGGAACAGCCCTCAGGATTTCTGATTTCTAGCCATCATCCAGCCTGTGCTTGGACACTCTCACCCACAGGGAGACGCCCCCACACTCCCATTTAGGACTTGATGATGGCTGTTTGCCAACTTTGGGCAGAGCAGGAAAAATGAATTGCCCTTTAGCTACCACACACCCTTTAGTCTTCTCCACAAAATAAACCATAAGCCTGCAAAATCATGTGTAAAGTCAACAGAGAAAGGAAAGAGCTGTAGTCATAAACTGTAATCCCAAGGGGGTAGGTGAAAGAATGCTTGCATTATATATATATTTTTTTCTTTTTTCTGTTTTGAGACAGAGTCTTGCTCTGTCACCCAGGCTGGAGTACAGTGGTGATATCTCTGTTCACTGCAACCTCTGCCTCCAGGATTCAAGTGATTCTTCTGCCTCAGCCTCCCAAGTAGCTGGGATTACAGGTGCCTGCCACCATACCCAGCTGATTTTTGTATTTTTTAGTAGATACAGGGTTTCACCATGTTGGCCAGGCTAGTCTTGAACTCTTGACCTCAGGTGATCCACCTGCTTTGGCGTCCCAAAGTGTTAGGATTACAGGCATGAGCCACAACACCCGGCCAGCTTGCATTATATTTTGATTTCAGATAAGGAAAGTCAGATCAAGTGACCATGAGAAGATCACTTCTTTCTTCTCCCTTCCTTCCTTCCTTCCACAATGCAGCCCCTAAAAGTGGCAACATCTTGTTTTAAGGGGAACCAAAAGGAATGTTTCTGAGACTTACTATTCTCCTAGTGCCTACCTGTCTGTGAATGTTCTGGGAAGGTCTGAGGGTGTGAGATTTGGAGATGTGGAGATTTGGAGAGGCGAATTCATCTCACATGCCAGTTAGACACTTTATTCTGTCTAATTCAGGACAAAGACTGATGATTTTGGAGGCTAATCGGGATTCTTTTCAAGAATACAGTGTGATGAACAAGGTTGTCAAGACAGACTGCAAACTCTTCTCTAGTAACCTCTGAAAATAGACTGATAATGTGAAGTACAATACCTGCAATTATGGTAGCACACATTAAATAAAACAGGAGGATAATACAAGAGCAGGCCCATAGTTGTATATATTAGTGGACTAAATGAGCGATATCTTTATTATGATCATCATGGTCACATTTATTGACAGTCAGTTTCGGGCAAAACTCTCCTGGGAGAGGGGAACATCAAGCCATCTGAAATTGGAAGGAATTAAATAATTAGAAAAGAAACAGAGCAGGTGTCCTGGAATACAGTGGGCTTGAACAGGGTGGAAGAATGGGCGATCTTTGGATGGAGAGAAGGGGAGAAGAAAATGAGGGTGAGTAAAAAGTCACAGAGGTTGGAATGTGTAAGACACACATTTTACCAATGCAAAAATACCAGAAGGTGGCAAACCTGGACTTTGGTAGAGGCATGGCACAGGAAAATTGCTGTTCATGGGTCCACACAGGTGTGTCAACTTCCAAACAATATTAGCTCACTGGGTGCAAATAAATTATCCACATTACTCTGTTCCAGGCTATAGCCCCTATTGAGCTAGTAACAAAGGTAAACCATCTCTGACTCATCAGAAATTCTCTTCCCAAAGAGGTGAGGGGAGAAAATGGGAGTGGTAGGTCAGGAATAAGGGGCAATTCTGGTTGGCCCAGGATGAGTCACTTTCCCTAATGTTCCTACCAGGAGATCAGGCCATGAGCTCTTGGCCCTGCTGCTCATTCTTGTCACCTTGCCCCCATGTTCTAGCTTCCTCAGGTCACTCATCCTATCACTTTTCCGATAGGGCCCTGGGTTTGTACCCTCTCTAATTTTATAGATAGGGACCCTGTGGCCTAGAGAGGATTGGGACTTGCCCTTCTTCCTGTAGCACATAGATTTCACAGTTGGGACTAGGAGAGGGACCTCTTGACCATCAAACCCTTACATCTGCACTCTGTCCTCTGCCATGTGACTTAACTCTTTTAGTCTTCACACCAATTGAGAGGCAAATGAGACACAAAACAGGACATGGGAAGACTTGAAGGGGCTGTACCTGGACTGCAAAGGGCACCGGGGTACATGCGTAGAGGCAAGAAGTGTTTAGGGGCAGCAGGTCATCCTTCATGACCCTGTTCTCAAAAGAAAATCAGTCCCCATAATCCAGTTTCAAGTCTCATATTCTAAAACGTAAACTGTGAAGTAACAAACATTGTGATTATTTCATAGATGTCTAATATTTATTAAACAAATATTGGGACTTGTTTTCAAATTTTTGTCTTCAATACCCTCTTTCAAATACCCCTTATAATGGGGTTCATAATTTCTCTTCCTGAATGTTATGAGGCTTCATCTTTCCTTCCTAACTGTCCCAAGGCCTCTCTTCCTCTAATGACCGTGTGGCAATCATAGAGGGGGTCTTATATAGTTTTCCTGTATCAAAGGAAGTGTGTCTAAGGAATTGCAGGGTGCTAGTCTTTAGCCTTTGATGGATAAGCATTTCTTATTAATTTAATTTTTTTGTTTTGTTTTTAGAGACGGGGGTTTCACCCTGTTGGTCAGGTTGGCCTTGAACTCCTGGCCTCAAGTGATCTCCCTGCCTCAGCCTCCCAAAGTGCTAGGATTACAGGCATGAGCCACCATGCCCAGCCTTTGATTGATAAACACTTCTTTCCTTTTCCTTCATTCTGCAATGCAACCCCTACAAGTGGCAAAATATTGTTTTAAAATTTTGTCCATCCCCTCCCCTAGATTTAGCATAGTGAAGATATGGAGCAATAGTGACTCTGAGAGGAGAAGAGGTGTAGTGCAGGACACAAGAAGCTCCCAGCTGGTGAAATCTTGTAATATCTTTCTTTCAAGTCCCCCTCCCTGCCTTTGTCTCCTGGTGATGAGGTGTAAGTTCTGCCTTTTGTTTGTTTGTTTGTTTTTTCTTTTCAGAAAGGCTCTGTTGCTTCTGGCAGGCATCAAAAACTGAATCTGCTGGGCTTCTGGTTGGACTGTGTGGCCTCTCTTTATCCCTTTCTTCCCAGACCCCTCAAAATCAAGTGCATTCTATATCTCCTTAGGCTAGATAGATGTTCTTTGGTTGCTCCTGTCTGCATGAGGAAGGGAACTCCAATCTCCCCTAAGTCAGTTAATTTTAAATATTTTGGTCTTTTCCTTTATAATCTGGGATTGGTGTACCAGAAATGACTCAAACCTGTGGTTTTCTGAGACTAATCCTGGGACTATAATTTCCTGAAATTAAACTCTTAAGGCAAAAAAAAAAAAAGAAAAAGAAAAGAGAAAGAAAAACATAAACTCTCATCATGGCCAGATGGAGCCAGAGATCTGTGAGAAGACAAGACTTAAAGAGTAAAAGGCTATCAGTGTGCGACATGGGTTGAAAAACAAAAAGTAAAAGGTGAGATCCTAGACTGCTACTCTCTCCTAGGAGAAGTTGCAAAACCTCCTTAGTGATGTTGGGAAAATTCTTTTCAGTGGAAAGTCTCTTATGGACCTGTTAAAAATATCCCAAGAGCAAAACAGCAGATCCCCATCTTTAAAGCAGGTGTACCTTTTGTCACTTAATGCCTCCTGTTTCAAATCCAACCTTCATTGCTTTGTGACGTTAAAACATTTCTTCTTTGCCAGCTGGCATGATGCTAAACTTTATCAGCAGGGGGCGCTGGAGGGCTAATTTCTTTGGCCAATGGCAGTGGTTTCTTGCCTTCCAGCTTCAGTTGCCCGGGATGCTGCTTGTCAGTTTTGACCCGTAGTTTCCTGCCTGCTAGCCCCAGCTGCTGACTGTGGATGAGCTCCAGCTAGGGCAATCCAGTTTCTCAGTTCAGATTAGTCACATTTCAGGTGTTTAATGGCCAAATATGGCTAGTGACTACTGTACTGCCTAGCTCTAGAATAGGATTTGACCATACATACTACTTAATGGGAATGACAATTTAAGAGATTAAAAAAACAAACTGCATTACAAAACCAGACTTCTGTGGCTTTACTGATCATATTAATATTGTATTTTAAAACCATTTTCTTTTATTGGATACAGATAAACATATTAGTGATTATGTGTATTTTTTTTAGAAATCCAGATTTTCAACCATGTGTTGAGCAAGTCTTAAGCCATTTTCCAACAGGATATATTCACTTTGTGTCTCTGTGTCACATTTTGGTAATTCATGCAATATTTCAAACATTTTCATTATTTTTATTTTTATTTTTTTGAGACAGAGTTTTACTCTTGTTGCCCAGGCTGGAGTGCAATGGCGCGATCTCGGCTCACCACAAACTCTGCCTCCTGGGTTCAAGCAATTCTCCTGCCTCAGCCTCCTGAGTAGCTGGGATTACAAGCATGCGCCTCCACGCCTGGCTAGTTTTGTATTTTTACTAGAGATGGGGCTTTGCCATGTTGGTCAGGCTGGTCTCGAACTCCCAACCTCAGGTGATCCACCCGCCTCAGCCTCCCAAAGTGCTGGGATTACAGGCGTGAACCACTGCACCCGGCCACATTATCGTTACTATACCAGCTATGGTGATCTGTGATCAATGATCTTTGATGTTACTATGCAATTGTTTTGGGTGTCCATATAAGACAAAACCTAATGGATAAATGTTGTGTGTTTTTTTGGTAGGAAAGACAGGGTCTCACTCTGTTGCTCAGGCTACAGTGTAGTCACACGATCATGCCTCACTGCAGCCTTGACATCCTGGGCTCAAGTGATCCATCCACCTTAGCCCCACAAATATGTAGGACTACAGACTCGAGCCACCATGTCTGGCTAATTTTTTTATTTTAATTTTTTAATTAATTAATTAATTAATTAATTAATTTACTTATTTTGAGATGGAGTCTCGCCCTGTCGCCAAGCTGGAGTACAATGGTGTGATCTCAGCTCACTGCAACCTCTGCCTCTCGGGTTCAAGTGATTCTTCTGCCTCCGCCTCCCAAGTAGCTGGGACTACAGGTGCACACCACCATGCCCAGCTAATTTTTTGTATTTGTAGTAGAGACTGGGTTTCACCATGTTGGCCAGGATGGTCTTGATCTCTTGACCTCGTGATCCACCTGCCTCAGCCTCCCAAAGTGCTGGGATTACAGGCGTGAGTCACTGCGCCCGGGCAAATTTTTATTTTTATTATTTTTTGAGACAGGGTCTCACTCTGTTACCCAGGCTGGAGTGCCAGTGGCCCAATCTCAGCTCACTGCAGCCTCTGCCTCCCGGGTTGAAGTGATCCTTCCACCTCAGCTTCCCGAGTAGCTGAACTGCAGGCACGCACCACCACCCCTGGCTAATTTTTGTACTTTTTCGGTAGAGATGGGGTTTTGCCTTGTTGGTCTTCAACTCCTAGGCTCAAGTGATCCACCCAACTTGGTCTCCCAAAGTGCTGGGATTACAGGCATGAGCCACCATACTTGGCCTGAATTTCTTAATGTTTTCCTTCACTGTTTAGGCATTTAGGACCTTGTTAAAGAAGCCCTTTCATCTCCAGAGCTCATGAAGATGCTTTCCAATGGCATCTTCTAGGTTTTAAAACACTCAGAGCTTATTTGCTGTGTGGTGTTGGCAAGGGCTTTAATTTTTCTCCCCGCAACCCAGATAACCAGGGTCACCCAGTTAACAGAGCTTTAGAGTCCACGTTGCTTTCTGTTGCTCACACTTTCACTGACTGCTCTGTTCATCTGCCTATCTCAGACTCACACCCTTTCTCCAGGACCACTCTCCTTCTGCTGGAAGTATGTTCTCCAGTGAGTTCCTTGAGTCTCACTCTCCTGAGTTTCCTGTTGTGATAAATTCTGTTCCCCATCTGGAAATGCCTTTACCATGAGCAGATTCTTGAACAACCAGCAATTTCAATGCCTGATTCTAAGCTGACGGTGAAGAGTCCCAAGTCACACTCACTGTATCACACGGCTTCCTGCTCCCACTGTGGCCACTACAAAGTCTACTCTCAGTCTCAGCATCTGCTCTCTGTGATCTGTGCTTTTTCCTTGGCTGCATTAAAGATCTTCTCTTTGCCTTTGGTGTCCTGCAATTTCATTATGATATGGATGTGGATTTCTGTGCTTCCTGATTCTGCGTATTCAACCTCCACTGAAATGGGTGACTCATGGTTCCCAGGTGCCTCCTTCCTCCCTCTGCCCACCTGAGCCTGGGCATCTTACTGCGGTGCACAGTTGGGTGAAGGAGCATGATAGAAGCACCCTAGAAGAGATGATTGGTGCATTAGAAGCCGTCTGCCAGGTCTGAGTTGTGTTATGCTTATTTTCTGGGTAGCCTGAGGCAACCCCTGAGAAAGGCAGGTATTACTGCAGTCAGAAGAACTGCTCCAGGAATGCATTCCTCCCCAGAAAAAGTCTCACATCTAAACTGAGACTAATGTTCACGTTTTATGGGACAATTTTCCAAACATATATATAAATTATAAACCACACCTTTCTACCACCTCCAAAGTTGTGATGAGATAGAAGCAAAACTATAGCACCAGCAAAACTAAATAAAATTTTGTAATAAGCCTTTAAGTGCCCTGAGTCTCTTCCAAGGATCAAGATGAACCCTAGAGCTGCAATTCCACGATCCACCAGATCCTGGGATTCAGGCCATATCAACATGGTTATCTAGCTGGCATTCCAACCTCAAGAGGTTTCTTACTTGTCTGTTGCTTTCTTATTATCAAGTCCTCACTTAGGTTCTGTGTTCCTTTGCAGCCCAGACCACCCTAGACTCCATACAGCACCTCTATTCCAGTGGTATACAGGGCCTATTAAAAGAAATCAAGAGAAACAACCCAGATGGAAAGGGTGTGGTGTTCTGTTGACCATTGTCATGACTCTGTGGGGTTCAAGACCATTTTTGAGGATACAGGGTGACAAGCCACAACCACACCAAAACCAGCAGTGCACAAGGTGAACCTGAATACAATTCAGAGACTGCCAAAGCACTGTGGCAGTTTTAGCCGAGAAAGGAAAGGGAGTTATTGTGTCGCATTCAAGATGGACTGAATGAAGACTACAGATAAGTTTCCTAGCACTCTGTGGAGATGCCAGATAAATAACCTCAGGACTAGTGTGTGAAATGGGAGACCGCTGGGCTAATACTGACTGCAGGACTCTTTAAGTTATCATCTTGCTTACTGTCATAGTTTACTGGTGCCTACCAGGAAGGTTCTTCTTCCCCACCTCTGGGATACCCATTCTTTATGGGATATCTCTTTATTCTGTTTTTGCTCCATAAAGAATACTCCTTCAGTTGATACAGGTAGATCATGGACATAGATAGGTACTTATTAAAAGTTATTAATTACAAATTAATTATTCAGATTGTGAGATGCACTCTCTGTGTATTTGTTATGCTACTTAGAGTTCACTTGTCATGTTACATTAAACCAACCTCCCTCCCACCTCTTAGCTTTTTGAAAGGCCAGACAAATGGCCCTCTGAAGGGCAGAGAAACAAAGTCAGTGCTATGTGGAATTATTTATAGTCTCAAAGGGCATAATTATAGCCTACTTATATTAGGGTTCTCCAAAGAGAGCCAATAGGAAATATACATGTTATATATAGGAATGTATATATTTCCTCTCTCTCAATGCAGATATTAGGAGATTTATTAGGGAAATTGGATTAGGCAATCATGGAGGCTAAAAAGTCCCATGACAGGCCATCTGCAAGCTGGAGGCCCTAGGATGCTGGAAGCATGGATCTATCCAAGTCCGAAGGCCTCAGAACCAGGGAAACTGATGGTGTAACTGTCAGTCTAAGGTCAAAGGCCTGAGAACCAGGGGGCCACTGGTATTAAGTCCTGGAGTCCAGGAGCTTGGGAGCCTGGAGTTCTTTTTTTTGGAAGATTGGGTCTCACTCTGTTGCCCAGGCTGGAGTGTAGTGGTGCAATCTCAGCTCACTGCAGCTTCACCCTCACAGGCTCAAGTGATCCTCCCACCTCAACCTCCAAAGTAGCTGGGGCTACAGGTTCATGCCACCATGCCTGACTAATTTTTAAATATATATATATTTTTAGAGACGGAATCTCACTGTGTTGCCCAGGCTGGTTTCAAACTCCTGGGTTTAAGAGGTCCTCTCTTCTTAGCCTCCCAAAGTGTTGGGATTACAGGCATGAGCCACTGCGACCAGCTGAGAGCCTGGAGTTCTGACGGGAGACTAAGAATGTATTCCAGCTCCAGCAGATAGATGGACACAGATCACCTTTTCTCTGCTTTTGTTATCTCTAGGTCCCTGGCAGATTGGATGGTGCCCGCCCACATTAGACCACTCATACTCTCATGCTGATCACCTCCAGAAACACCTTCACAAACACACCCCACAATAATGCTTTATGAGGTTTCTAGGTATTCCTTAACTCAGTCAAGTTGATATCTGAAATTAACCGTCACACTATTAAATATACACTGCAGGCAATACATCTATAAAAGGGAGTATACAAAGAGGAAATCAGCCCCCATCTCCCTGGAATTCCATGCCATTTATTTTGAAAATTAAACTCTGAATTAGCAGAAGTCCTTAACATTTGACTTTATGTACAGAAATATGACCCTCTTTATGTATTTTCAGTGTTTACAGGACACTGAAGATACATAAATTTATATTATCAGAACCCTCTTTCAAATAGCCTTCCAAACTTTGCTAATACAGACTCATCAATCATAGGCCTAAATGTAAAACCTAAAATTATAAAATTTCTAGGAGAAAACATAAGAGAAAAAAATCTTTATGACATTAGGGTAAGCAAAGAGTTCTTAGTTAAGACACCAAAAGCATAATCCATAAAAGAAAAAAATCAATTACTTGGACTTCACCAAAATTAAGAACGTGTGCTCTTCAAAAGACACTAAGAGAATAAAACACAAGTCACAGACTAGGAGAAAATATTTGCAAATCATATATCTGATAAAGGACTTTTTATGAAGGATATGGAAATAATCCTCTGAACTCAATAGTAAGAAAACACACAGCCAAATTTTTTTAAAAATGGGCAAAATATGTGAAAAAACACTTCATTAAAGAAGGTATAGAGATGTCAAGTAAGCATATGAAAATACATTCAATGTCATTAGTTCATAAGGAAATGCAAACTGAAACCACAATGAGATACCACTTCACATTCATTAGAATGGCTAAAAGTAAAAAGACTGACCATACCAAGAACTTAGGAGAATGTGAAACAATTGTAACTCTCATATTTTGTGGGTGGAAATGCAAAAATGGTAGTCACTTTTGGAGAAACAGTTTGACTGATTTCTTACACAGTTAAATATACACTTACCATTCAACATAGTCATTCTATTCCTAAGTATTTACCCAAGCGAAATGAAAACCTATGTTCACACAAAGATCTGCATGTGAATGTTTGTGGCAGATTTATTTGTTGATTACAAAAAAACTGGAGACAAACCAAATGTCCCTCAGCTACAGAATGGATTAAACTGTGGTACATCTGTAAATGTTGCTAGAGGGAATGTAATTTGGTGCAAATGCTTTAAAAACTGTTAGACAGTATTTACCAAAGTTAAACGTCCTCAGAACATACCCAACAGAAAAGGCTTGAATAAGGTGCTTATAGCAGCACATTTGTAATAACCCTGGAATAAAGAGTCAGACTCAATTTTTGATGTTTTACTATGACAGCTTTCAAGCCCTATCACTCCCCTTTCTCATTTTCTCCACACCTGGACATGCCTACAGTAAGCCCATGGTGCTCCCTTCCTTGGTGCAGGTGGGCAGTTCAAACCACACAAACTCTAGCCTGTGGGAGAGGGACCTTTCATCCTGTACCTGCCTGCCCTCTGCCCAGCAACTATAAAATCCAGAGCCACGTGTATCGGGAGAACCCACCCCTGATATTTAATGTGGGTTCTTTTCTATTTCCCTAAGTATCTTGGCTGGTTTGAGAAATAAATAGAAAGAGTACGAGAGAGAGAAATTTAAAGGTGGATGTCCGGGGAAGACATCACATGTCGGCAGGTTCCGTGATGCTCACTGAGCTGTAAAACCAGCAAGTTTTTATTAGCGATTTTCAAAAAGGGGAGGGAGTGCACGAATAGGGTGTGGGTCACAGAGATCACATACTTCACAAGGTAATAAAATATCACAAAGCAAATGGAGGCAGGGCGAGATCACAGGAGCACAGGATGGGGCGAAATTAAAATTGCTAATGAAGTTTCGAGCACACATTGTCATTGATAACATCTTATCAGGAGACAGGGTTTGAGAGCAGACAACCTGTCTGACCAAAATCTATTAGGCGGGAATTTCCTCATCCTAATAAGCCTGGGAGCACTACAGGAGACTGGGACTTATTTCATCCTTTTGGTTTCGACCATAAAAGATGACCACCTCAAGGGGGCGTCTATAGACCTACCCTCGGGGTGCATTCTCTTTCTCAGGGATGATCCTTGCTGAGAAAAAGAATTCAGTGATATTTCCCCTATTTGCCTTTGAAAGAAGAGAAATATGGCTCTGTTCTGTCCAGCTTACCAGCAGTCAGAGTCCAAAGTCTTATCTCCCTTGTTCCCTGAACATTGCTGCTATCCTGTTCTTTTTTCAAGGTGCCCAGATTTCATATTGTAAAAACACACATGCTCTACAAACAATTTGTGCAGTCAACGCAATCATCACAGGGTCCTGAGGCGACATACATCCTCCTCAGCTTACAAGATGATGGGATTAAGAGATTAAAGTAAAGACAGGCATAGGAAATCACAAGGGTATTGATTGGGGAAGTGATAAGTGTCCATGAAATCTTCACAATTTATGTTCAGAGATTGCTGTAAAGACAGGTGTAAGAAATTATAAAAGTATTAATCTGGGGAAGTAATAAATGTCCATGAAATCTTCACAATTTATATTCTTCTGCCGTGGCTTCATCTGGTCCCTCCGTTCAGGGTCCCTGACTTCCCACAACACACGTGCCCCTTTTTTGCTTGAGTGTGGGCCCTGCTGTCCCCAGAAAGCCTCATTACTTGAGTAGTAATCTTTTCAAATCCTCCTGATGAGTGTGTGGCATCATCAGTCTGGAGCTCCGAATCAATCTTGGGTGGTTTGAAGGCCTGATAACTCCCATCAACAGTGCAGTAACAAAGCAAACCCCAAATTGGAAACTACTCAAATGCCAAGGCAATAGATGAGGATACAAATATATTTTTTGCATGTTTGCCCAATGGAATCTTTGAAGCAATGAGAATGAATGAACTACAACTGCATGTCATTTCGCAAACATAATGTTGAACAAAAGAAACCAACACAAAAGAATATATTCTATATGACAGGTTAGCATTTTTAGAAGCTAACTTGCAATGTTAGAAGAAAGGAGGTTACTACTATTCTTAGGGTGGTAGGTTACTGGAAAGGCGCAGAAAGTGAGACCTTTTTGGTATATCAGGCTCTATCTGAAAAGACAAAAATAAATCTGAGTGAGACGGGAGAGGCAGGAGAGGATGATCGGATGCTCCAGCTCTCTCAGTGAAGTTCTGACTCTGCCCTGTTGGGCTGCGGTATTCAGAATGTGAACCAGCCCTATCCAGTGGACAAATGTAGAAGTGCATGTAAAGGCTTAAAATATAATAGCAAGATGACTGGTCTCTCTTGGGAGCCTCTGATAGTCGCAGCTGATTTTGGGTGTGGGTGCAGATCCTGGGCTCAGAAATGAAACAGAGTATCCAAGAGTCTGAGGTCAGCCTTTCTGTCCTGCTACAGAAAGCTGGGTTCAGCCAGGCTGAGGGAGACAAATGACTTCTCTGGTGGGAGGGATAGGAAGCAGAGAGAAAGGTGGACCCTATCCCAGCTGAGGGCTCCACTATCCCCAGGCATTGTTTACCTCATCAGGAAGTCCAGCTGGGTTAGGAAATCAGCTTTACTCAGGTGCTAAATGCTAATCTCATAAGGTAGGTAGTAATCCCCATGTTTCAGGTGAGGGAACTGAGGCCTGGGTAACTTGACTTGTAAGTGGCAAAACTAAGGTTTGAATTCCAGTCTGTCTGGGTCCAAAACCCATTTCTAAATTATAATACTCTATGTAAGAGTGTCTTAACATTTTTTTTGTTTGTTTTTCTTGAGACGGAGTCTCACTGTGTTGCCCAGGCTGGAGTGCAATGGCACAATCTCGGCTCACTGCAACCTCCACCTCTCTGGTTCAAGCAATTCCCCTGCCTTAGCCTCCTGAGTAGCTGGGATTACAGGCGCATGCCACGACGTCTGGCTAATTTTTTTGTGTTTTTAGTAGAGATGGGATTTCATCATGTTGGCCAGACTGATCTCGAACTCCTGACCTCAGGAGTTCCCGCCCACCTTGGCCTCCCAAAGTGCTGGGATTATAGGCATGAGCCAAGGCGCCCGGCCTAGTGTCTTAACCTTTTTTGTGCCATGCCCCACTATCCCCAGCAGTCTGGTGAAGCCTATGGGGCCCCTCTCAGAATCATGTTTTAAAATGCATAAAATAAAACACATATGATTATCAATTCTATTGAAGTTTCTAAGAATGTCAATCCCATTGAAATAGTTACCAAGTTTTTAAAAAATTGTAGTATAGTGTGTGCTATTTATGTATATCTTTATTAATGCCATAAATACAAGATCTAGCAGTGGGTCTGAATTTCCAGGAAGTAATGAGTATAAATGTTTTTAGATGTCCGTTCTGATGGTAATGTGAAATGAAACTATCAGGGATTTTACTGGTGACAAAGTCAGAGGTGAGTGAAAATAAGGATGTAATCTTGTTCTCATGTAAGCTCAGATCTCTTGCATACCAGGTATGGGTCCTTTGGGGAGCCATGGACCTCAGATTAAGACTCCTTTAATTGTTGCCTCTGACTCATCTCTCTTTGCCCCTGACTATTCCCAGGGCTTTGCTGGAAACCTGCCTGTGAGCTGACAACTAGCAAAGAGTGCTAAGTGTTTGTTAAACAACAAGGCAACATCACAGTGTTCAGCAGATACGAAAGGCCTCAGATGGGCTGTTGGACCCAGAAATACACACAGGAATAAGATGCAGCCTTGCCTTCAAGAAGCCGCCAGCCTAGTAGAGGCAATGTCTCTATAGGTTATGATTTACCTCCAGATGAGTTAGACAGGCAAGAAGTGAGTGCTTTGGGAACATACAAAGAGTAATCCTATGGACTGGGTAGTCTGGGAAGCTGTCCTCTGAGGGGCAATACTAGGGTTGAAACTGGGATGGGCAGCTTTAGAAGGGGCCAGGAACACCTAGTAGTTAGGCACATAGGCTCTCTCATCAGCCTGGATTCAAAACCTGGCTCCATCACTTCCTAGCTTTGGGATTTTGGGCAAGTCTCCCTGATCTCTCTGTGCCTCAGTTCCTCATTTGTAAAATGGAAATGACCATAACACTTCATAGAATTGGTGTGAAGATTGGATGAGTTTAAGTGCTATCGGCCACAGTGATGGCGCTGATGGTCACTGGAGAGGTAGACAGAGGTTGAGGCCTTTCTAGGCATTAGAAACAGCACAAACTGAGCAGAGAAGGGACGGTTTTCTTGTGAAAGGAACTGGGCAGGGAGAGCCATGGATTTGATGAGTTAAGGTGGAATGGACAAGCATGTTTTACTTTTCTAGTTATATTTTTATTTTTTTGCCTTGGGAAATAACATCAAATGTGTGATTTTACTGATAATATTCCATAAAACAGGACTAGAGTGAGTATTTAAGTTTTAAAGAGTGGTGAGTTGATTTAGAGAAGATATATTCATACAATAATACATAGTATGGGTGGTAGAGGGATGTGGCAAAAAGTATGAAGGTGGCAGCAGTGCCTCATTTGAATCACTGGATTAGGAGACAGGAACCGTCTTCACCTTACGAATTTTTTGAAGTTCCTCTGGCTCAGTCCAGCAATTCCTGAACCCCTGAATGGGACAGAGGCTGACAGCAAATGCACAGTGTTTGGGAAAAGCCCAGAAATCCATCCACACCCAAATCATTTCTGAATACATTCAAGGGCAATATTTGAAATTGAAGGTCACCACCCAAAAGCAGGTTATGAAATCAGTGAATTACATGGTGGCTCATGCCTGTAATCCCAACACTTTTGGAGGTCGGGGTGAATGGATCATTTGAGGTCAGGAGTTCGAAACCAGCTTGGCCAACATGGTGAGACCTCATCTCTACTAAAAATACAAAAATTAGCCAGGCATGGTGGTGTACACCTGTAATCCCAGCTACTTGGGAAGCTGAGGCATGAGAATTGCTCAAACCTGGGAGGTGGAGGTTGCAGTGAGCCAAAACTGTACCACTGCCTTCTAGCCTGGGTGACAAAGTGAGACTCTGTCTCAAAAAAAAAAAAAGAAGTCAGTTAACGAGCCAGTTCCAGCTTTTTAAAATTAATTAATTAATTTATTATTTATTATTTTTTGAGATGGAGTCTCTCTCTCTCTGTTGCCCAGGCTGGAGTGCAATGGCACAATCACAGCTCACTGCAACCTCTGCCTCCCGGGCTCAAGCGATTCTCCTGCCTCCCAAGTAGCTGGGACTACAGATGCCCACCACCATGACTGGTGAAGTTTTGTATTTTTAGTAGAGACAGGATTTCACCATGTTCGCCAAAGTGGTCTCAAACTCCTGACCTCAAGTGATCCTCCCCGCTCAGCCTCCCAAAGTGCTGGGATTACAGACATGAGCCACCATGCCTGGCCCATGTTCAGCTTTTAAAAACTATGAAACAGAAAGGAATAGAAAATATCTGAGTGCATTGGTAGTTGGGTAATATTATTTTATGAAACTTTTTTTTTTCAGGTGTGTGTATGTGTGTGTATGTGTACAATAGACTGCCAGGTAAAATGCATTTCCTATTGTGGGATACAGACAAAAATATGTGCTTAGATGGAAATTCTCCCCCTCCCCTGATGTCTAGCAGGGTGGTCTCCATACTCTGTGAGCCACAGAAACAGGTAAATTTCACTGGGTGACTAACTGAGATAGTAAAGTGCTGTGTTTATGCCTGGGATTCTGATTTAGCCAAAATGTTCCTGAGCCAATTTATATGCCCAGAACTCTCCATTTAGAGGGACTTCAGTTCTTTAGGAGAGAGGACTGGGATCAGGCCAAACAGGCCATGAACCCATGTTCCCTTTTCCAGATTCCAAGCCCACACCCAGAGCTTCTGCTTCCAAACATTCCATCACTTTTCCAGTTACAGCATTTCCTTATCTTTCACGACTTCCTCATTTTGTGGCCACACTTCCCACTCTGATATATGATGTGGGTAGGGCACGTGCTCATTCCTGGAGCCGCCTCCCTGCTATCCCATCTCCCTGCTGTCCCACCTCCACCTCTCTGGTAACCTGCTGTGCTGTGGGACAGGAGGAGGCCCAGCGGCCCTCTGTCCATCCCATGGGTTCAGCTCCTGGGATTTTGTTCAGCGGTTTCTTTTCATTGACTCTTTCTAGGGGTGGCTGGGGGGTGACTTGAGGGGGACAGCCTTTGGATAAAGCAGGCAGATAAGCATTGGAGGGGAAGTAGCCCTGGAGCGGACTCTGAGACAAAGATTTGAGTGTAAATTTTAGGTTGAACTATATGAAATTGCCATTTTTATAGGTCAAAAAGCTCAAATATTGGCAATGTCATACGGTCCCACTAATAGTTTATCTGGGAGTTGGAGACATGGGCAGGAGCGTGGGGAGGTGAAGCAGAGGAAGGAAGGCAGCCAGTGAAGAGTGTGTTAGCAAACGAGCTTCCCCTGTGGGTGGTTGGACTTAATCCCCTGAGAGAAACTTGGGGAGACAGTGTGGTGCACACACTTTGGAGTTATTCCACCCAAGGGCAAGGGAGGTGGGGTATTTAGGAACCAACTGACCTCAGGCATCAACTGAGGGTTCTTGGTGGGGAGCAGGGAACATTATGTCTTGGAACTCCTGTCATGCTGTACTGGTAGGCGGGGGCATGATAGGCTTTGTTAGCCAGAGCAAGGCCACAGACAGAGCAGTGTGGGTACTCACAGCTGGAAGTTAGCCAGCGTGTGCCCAGTAGGTGGGAGCTCTGGTAGATGAGGGCCACCAATGGTGCCTGCTACAGGAGCTCTGCCAGGGGATTCTGAAGGTGACTTCAGTGAGCACCTCTGGCCACAGACTCATGTAGATGAGAAAATATGATCGTATTTTTCTACAGCAGGCTATTTTCTATTTTGAGACTCCCATTTTACAGGATATGGAAACTAAATTGCAGTCACTGTGAGGTTCACGCCTAGCCCAGAATTACATCAGTTCCAGGAAACTGGTTACTGCTCTGGTGCAGGGGAGCATGGTGCCACCTGGTTTTTGGTGGCACCTGTCCACACGGGCCTCCATTTAGACATCAGCATCCTGCCTCCCTGCTGGACTCCCAGCCTATATGTCCACACTCAGGGTGGTCCACTAGCACCTTCAGGCCCGGCAGCCCATTGAAGATTTCATTTGGTTGCTTCAGGCCAGGGCATGGGATGGGGCTATCTGTGGCCCTGTTCACCTTGGACTCCCCATATGCCGTGTCCCTGTGCCCCTGGGTCCCACAAACACCAGGACTCTGGCCATAAGGCAGGGCACAGTGTCCCTCTAATGTTTAGACTGGCCTGCTTCTCTCCTGCCTCTTACCTTCTCAGCCTGGGGTATACTTTTTTAGTTTGGTATAGAATAGAAAGAGAACCTTAATTTCCTCAAACTCCTGTACTCAAAAACCAAGAAAAAATTCAAAGACTTTCCCTGAGTCTTGCTGTTTGAGTGGAAGAAAAGTGAATGGTGGGGAAACACCAATTAACACTTCATTGATTGATTGATTGAGATAGAGTCTCATTCTGCCACCTAGGTTGGTGCAGTGGCATGATCTTGGCTCACTGCAACCTCCGCCTCCTGGGCTCAGGCAATTCTTGTGCCTCAGCTGCCTGAACAGCTGGAACTACAGGTGCACGGGACCATACCTGGCTAATTATTTTGTATTTTTGGTAGAGACAGGGTTTCACCATGTTAGCCAAGCTGGTCTTGAACTCCTGACCTCAGGTGATCCACCCACCTCAGCCTCTGACTGACATTTTAAAAAACGTAATTCTGCCTTAACCCCTAGGGAACCCCTGGCCCCACTAGTAACCATAAAAATAAATTGGCCAGGCATGGTGGTGCAT
>NW_012116389.1:2581580-2582832 GCF_000951035.1 Colobus angolensis palliatus
AAAAGAAAAAACTCACACACACACCCCCCAAAAAACCCAAACTAATAATGTTTTAAGAAAGTTTAAGAATTTGTGTTGGGCTGCATTCAAAGCTGTCCTGGGCTGCATGCGGCCTGTTGGTTGGATAAGCTTGCTCTATAGTCACTTTACAGACAGGGAAACTGAGTCCCAGAGAAGCCTCAGGTGGTGGAGTCTTTGTACAAGAAGCATTGAGACCACTGTTAGGTAAGAGCAAGTAGTTCTAGGAAGGCTTTCTATATCAAAGCCTGCATTCACCCAACAAACATTTACTGAGTGTCTACTGTGTGTCAAATGCTAGCTGGGCTATGCAGTCGGGGATGTTCAGATGAGCAAGAAATAGTTCTCTTCTGGAATCACTAACCGGATCTGAGGTGGAGGGGCTGGGGAGAAAAAAGGAGCAAAGAATTACACAGAATATTCACAAAGACAATGAGCAAAAGAGCACTGGAGTAGGTAGGATAGGAGTCAGAAAGTCCATGTGGCTACTATCAACTGTGTTTCTGGGCAAGCGACGGGGTTTCTGAGTCTTGGCAATCCTGTCGGCAAAATGGATGTGATAACTTCAGCTTGGCCTAACCCACAGAGCAGATGTCTGGAGAACCACTCTGTAATTCTAACATGTAATAAATATGTAAGTGAAGATATTTTGATAAATGAATATATATATTGATTTCAAACAAATGCATTTGTAGCAAGGCAAGGGACTGGCAATTGGGGAAAAGATTATACGTAACCCCTTAGCTGAAGGGTGCCCTGGGCAGATGTACAAAAGAGGAGATAACACAGTCTGAGTGGCCAGAGGGGGCCAGACCGGGGGCAGCACAGAAAGAGGAAGAGGAAGAGGTGAGAGGAGCACCATTTCCTTCCTGTTGTGCCGTCAATGGAGCATGTTAGGAAGATCTGAGTTTCTGGCGTAACAGCGAATCAAAGTGAGTCAATGTGGGCTCTGAACCAGGCTTCTAAATTGGAGGGCAGGTTTGTAGCCTAGGAATTCAGAGTTTTAAGGCCCTAGAGAACTCTGGACTGACTCCCTCATGAGTTAAGCTAGAATGGGGTGAATTTTGCCCAAGAAAGACAGAGAAATAAGAGAGAAAGAAACAGTGAGACAGAGGATGAGGCAGGGCCAACCCAGGGCTCTCCCATCAAAAACCAAGCTGTCAACAGCTGGCAGACTCAAGAAGGAACAATCAGAGCATGAGACTGGTGGCGCTGGAGGGAGGATGCCTGATGG